>NW_025226162.1:101320-106895 GCF_018294505.1 Triticum aestivum | reverse complement strand
GGGAAAAATATGAATGTGTACATGCAACCGCTTAAGGACGAATTGCAAGAAGCCTGGGATAATGGGTTCAAGACATATGATGCCTATAGCAAACGGAACTTCATAATGCGTGTCTGGTACATGTACTCGACGCATGACTTGCCGGCGTATGCGCTATTCGTTGGCTGGTGTGTGCATGGAAGGTTCCCGTGCCCCACATGCAAGGGAGCTCTTGAGTTTCGTTGGCTTCAGGCCGGTCGCAAGTTTTCTTGCTTCGACATGCATAGACAGTTCCTGAATCCTTGCCATAAGTTCAGGAAAGAGAAGAAAAACTTCATCAGAGGTAGAGTTGTCAAAAACTCTGCACCACCTGCATTGACAGGCCAACAGACCCTGGATCAGTTAAATGCTCTCGAGCCAGATCCAGAGCGTCCAGGGTACTTCAAGGGGTATAATTCTAAGCACGCCTGGACTCACAAAACATGCTTATGGGATCTGCCTTACTTCAAAGACCTCCTTTGCCCACACAACATCGACATGATGCATACTGAGAAGAATATCGCTGAGGCACTTTTTGGTACATTGTTCGGCATAGATGGGAAGTCCAAGGATAATACTAAGGCTAGAGTCGATCTGGAGGCGCTATGTGATAGGCCGTTACAAAACATGAAAGAACCGAAAGGAAAGCAGAACTGGACGAAGCCAAAGGCATGGTTCAATCTTGGAAGGCCAACTATGAGGGAAATTATCTTGTGGGTGAAAATGCAGTTGATGTTCCCCGATGGGTATGCAGCGAATCTACTGAGGGGAGCCAGTCTTGATAAATTGAAGATATTTGGTCTCAAGAGTCATGATTGGCACATATGGATTGAGCGGGTAATGCCGGTGATGTTGCGTGGCTTCATCCCTGAGGATGAATGGCTAGTACTGGCAGAACTCAGCTATTTCTTCCGTGTTCTTTGTGCGAAAGAACTATCGCCTGGCGTGCTAGAAGAAATGGAAGAGTTGGCGCCGGAGTTGATCTGCAAGTTAGAGAAGATCTTTCCACCGGGCTTCTTTAATCCAATGCAACATTTGATTTTGCATCTCCCGACCGAGGCAAGATTGGGGGGGCCCGTGCAAAATCGTTGGTGCTACCCAACTGAGAGGATGCAGAAGACGCTTCGACAAAAATGTAAAAATAAACGTAGAATTGAAGCATCGATGGCTGAGGCATTCATCACTGAGGAGGCGGCAAACTTCGTGACAGCACACTACGAAGCCAAAAATCGTCATTTGCATAATCCGAAGCCTCGGTACAATGCTGACGACCCTAAAAAGGGTGGATCCAACCTCAGCCTTTTCAAAGGGAATCTCGCACCAGCCAGTGTTTCAAATCCAGTATCTTTGGATAACAAACAATGGCGGACCATTTCATTGTATATCTTCAACAACCTGATAGAAGTGCGGCCGTACATCGAGTAAGTTCTCGGTACATAGTTTCGCAACTTCTATTTCCTTTGAACTGCTCTTATTCCTGGATATTCATACAGTCGATACGTCGCCTTATTCTCGTATGGAGCGGTGATCCAAAAGGATTCTGTCGAAGAGTATGAGCTTCTCGCAAAGCAAGGAGGCGGCTATCCCGGTTTCATCTCTTGGTTCAAACAAACGGTAATTTCTATTAGACTTGTAGGCTAATTTGTAGGCGGCTATCCCGGTTTCATTCGCTAATTTGTGCGTAATGCAACAATCCTTTCATATTAAACTTGTAGGCTAATTCAGAGTCTATGGACGCCGAATTGAGACAAGTGGCTAATGGTTTTGACTATAAGGTCCGTTCATTTGACAAATACGACATCAACGGGTATCGCTTTCGTACCTATGGCAAAGAGCTATCTATGGCCGACCGAAAGTCTACAAATTGTTGTGTATCTGCTATCGGCGAAGGAGGTACCGAGTATTATGGGAGAGTTGAAGCAATTTATGAACTTCTATTCTATGGTGAAAACCCACCGAATGTCGTAGTCTTCAAATGTTATTGGTTTCAGCCGAAGGAGACTAGAAGGACTCATGAACATATAGGGCTAGTTGAAATCAACCAAAGCACCCATTTAGATGTTCCTAATGTCTATATTACGGCTCAACAGGCGGCCCAAGTATTCTATCTACCGTGGGCCTGCCAAACTAATCCAAATCTAAAAGGTTGGGATGTCGTTTATGAAGTGCCGCCACGTGCTAGACTATCTCCCCCAAAGGAAGAGGATTATGAACCTCACATTAACCCAGACACATATGAAGGAGAATTCTTCCAAGAGACACGTCTTTCCAAAAAGCGTTTCAAGAACCGCTATACTTCACCCCAAAACATTGAAGTAGACAGCGACAGTGAATCCGACATCACCCCAGAGGAGGAACAAGAAGAGCCGGAACAAGAAGAGGTTACTGCTGCGGATGACCTGTCATTGCTTGACCGATTACGTCAAGGTGGCCTTGCACATGTTGATGCCACTGAACCCTATGAGCCCGTCATTGATTATAGTGATGATGATGATTATGCATTTATTGATGATACTGATCGAGATTATTAGTAGTGTCAGGTATTAAAATTTTTAATGTTGTACTTGATGATGATACACTTAAGTGATACACATATTATTATTCATGTCGGTCTTTTTTTTATGTTGTACTAATTTCGTTTACTGTTTGTCATGGCAGGTGTTGAAAGATGGTGGGCGCTGGTCGGGAGCGCGCCAAGGCCCCTTCTTCGTCGGCGCGTGGTCTGAGGTCTTCGATTCCAGACGCACCTCTCCGCCGAGCGTTGCTGGACAGTATGTCCACACCGCCGGGCCCTTCTTCGTCGACCGCGGTGCCCAGCAGGGGACGAGGTAGGAAGAGAGGAGGTGGGGCACGTGGTCGCGGGAGAGGAGGTAGGGTGACTGCTACGGCGCCTTCCTCGCCGCCACCCCCAGCAGTTTCACCCGAGCACGTGACTGCTAGGGTGGACTCGTCCGAGGAGGAGGCTACACGGACTCCGGTCCACGAGCCTCCGGTCCACGGGTCTTGGGACCACGAGCCTCGGGTCGACTGGCCTTCGGCCCACGAGACCCCGGAGGAGCACACGTCCGGATGGGGTACCTGGCCGGATCAGCCCGAGGAGCCGAGTGGCCATGCTGATGATGGCGGGGAGCCGACTGATCTTGAGGAGGAGGGTGGCACCATCTACTAGCGTGGTGCTACACGGCTCCCGTCCATGCCGCCAACCCGCGAGCAGAGGTGGTTGATCTTCCCTGATGGGGAGAGGTACGTAAGTGCATTTAATATTTTTGTACCTTCTGCATTCACGTTTCTTCAAATAACTAATGCGTTGGCCTTGTCATGCTGCAGGGGTTGGGACCACCATCATAGTGTCCGCCGGCCCAACTCCGTCCTTGGAGTTCTTTGCCGGCAAAACTTCCCGGGGTTTGTCACGTTGCCTGGTGAGGGTCGGCTTCCAGAGCTTGGGTTGAGCTGGGAGCACTACGTGGCTGCCCCGGCCCCGCCGGATGTCATTATCGACGGTGTCGTGTGCGACGCGAGGGCAGACATGGTGATCAGGACGTTCTGGGTAATTTCTCCTTTACACATTTCAAAATCTTCAACTAGCTAGTTATTAATTGTACTAATCAATATTGTCTCATTTGATTGCAGACATTCTACAGGTGTGAGGAGGGATACGAGGAGGACGCGGCAAATGTTATCCAGAACGTCTGCAAGCGCCTACTCCAGAACTTACGGCACGAGGCTCGGGTGCAGGCTGTTCGAGACTACTACGCCTTGCGTGGTATCAAGAAGACCAAGCCGGCGTGCCGCGATAAGTTCCTGAGTAAGGAGCAGTACATGAAGGTAATTCTTAAGGCCTTCTACTTAAGTTCCTTCATTTAGTAATTCTTAGCCGTAGCGCTCAAGTTTCTATTTGCTAACTTAGGCGCCTCCGAGATGGTGTGCGGATCGGATGGATTGTTGGGAGGTGTTGGTCGATGAGTGGTGCTCAAAAGAATGGCTAGCCCTCCACAACGAGGCCAAGGACAAACATGCCCAAATGGAAGGTGTGCCACACCATCAAGGCAGCTCCAACTTATATCAGTTCGGGCGCAACTGGGTATGTGGTTTGCTTCATGATTCATGCAATTCATTCATCATGCTAGCTTGAGCCCTTTAATTACTAATTTTCATTGTTTCTCTCTTTCAGGCACGCTACAATAAGGCGGATAAGGTGCCAGAGGTGTACGACCTGTATGCCATGGCCCACACTGGCTCTTTCAAGAAAGTCAAGGCTTTCTCTCAGTCTGACCTCGATGATGCAAACAACTTCACCAACATCTCCTCCCACAACAAGCTCGTGAGATATAGAGATGAGGGGAAGGCGAGGAAAGGGGAGGACTTTAACCCGAGCCAGGGTCCCATTGATCCAGCATTGGTGATGATATCTGGTGGCGGGAGGTCCCATGGCTCCATAGCCATTGGAGATGGACTTATCCGTTGTCCTAGCACTCTCCCAGAGATCAAGGCGCGCCAGTCGAGCTCCGCTCCTGAGATAAGGCCTCGTGAACGGCCAGTGCAACTCGCCATCAAGGTTAGTGATACGTGCTCAGTTATCTTTCTCCATTACATTGTGTGTGCTTCCATCAATGATTACAAATGGTCATGTGAGTGGTGTTGCAGGCTGCTATACAGACTGAGAGAGATAGAACGGAGAAACTTCTGGCGGAGGCGGCGGAGAGGCAGCGGGAGATGGAGGAGAGGACGAGAAAGATGATGGAGGAGGAGAGGGCACGGAATGACATGCAGGCAAGGGCCATGTACGAGCTCCTTGTGGTAAGTTTCTTCTGCAGATTACTTGCTAGTCTTAACATTTGAGTCTCATTACTAACTAGTATGACTCTGTTCTGAAAACCAAATGTGCAGTCTGTGTGCGAGAAGTCCGGTCAGCCCGCTCCGCCGATGCCAGTGATTGCTCCTGGGAGCACGGTGAGTTTAATTTGAATGGACATTACTTGCTAGTCTTAACATTTGAGTGTCGTAATGCTAACGAGACATTGGAAATGATCTTTGGTGCAGCTTAACTCCAGAAACGCATCGCACGATCCTTCTCCAGGTAGCGGCACTAGCCACCCCGCTCCTACACCTCCCTGATCACGGTAAGTTTCTCTAGTGTTTTGCTTAACAAATGCATAAAGACCTAGACTTAGCTTCATTTCCTCCAATATGCTTACCATAATGACCTAGAGTTAGCTTCTTTTCCTCCAAAATGACTTAATAAGCTTACTGACCTTATAAACCATCCATTTTACCTAAGTTAGCTCTAAAACGATATGTACTTAGCTAACTTATGTCAAAAATTGCATAATTAGCTCATAAACGACCCATTTCACCTAGGTTAACTCATAAACGACCCATTTCACCTAGGTTAGCTCATAAACGACCCATTTCACCTAGGTTAGCTCATAAACGATCCATTTCACCTAGGTTAGCTCATAAACGATCCATTTCACCTAACTTAGCTCATAAACGACCCATTTCACCTAGGTTAACTCATAAACGACCCATTTCACCTAGGTTAGCTCATAAACGACCC
>NW_025226162.1:76264-101224 GCF_018294505.1 Triticum aestivum | reverse complement strand
GTTAGCTCATAAACGATCCATTTCACCTAACTTAGCTCATAAACGATCCATTTCACCTAAGATAGCTCATAAACGATCCATTTCACCTAGGTTATCTAATAAACGATCCATTTCACCTAAGTTAGCTCATAAACGATCCATTTCACCTAGGTTAGCTAATAAACGATCCATTTCACCTAAGTTAGCTCATAAATGATCCATTTCAACTAATTTAGCTCATAAATGATCCAGTTCACCTAAGTTAGCTAATAAATGGCATATAATTCTTCTTCTAGTCTTCTTCTTCTTCTTCTATTCTTTTTCTTCTAGTCTAATTCTTCTTCTAGTCTTCTTTTTCTAACTTTCTTATTTGTCATTTTGCAGGTTTCGTTCACTTCACGGAAGCTAGCTTTCTATGATGGATTGCTTGTTTTTTCCTTTGATGCACTTCTTGTATTCTGCTCGCTTACTATGATGAAACTAGATTGCTATGATGAAACTTTGCATATTGTAATATGTATGGATCGATGGAACTATGTGCAACCTACTATGTATGTATGGATATATATGTGCTGGATATTTATTATGTTGGATATATATATATGTGCTGGCTCCTGTGATATATTTGCTGTGATATATTTCCTGTGATAATTGTTGGATATAAGAAAAACAGAATAAAAAGAGGCAGTGCAGGCTCTTTGCCGTCCGCCGCGGACGGCAAAGACACCTTTGCCATCGGTGGCAGACGGCAAAGGGGGCACGTGGCGCCCACCTGTGCTTCCTGAGAGATGGGCCATTTGGCAAATTTGCCTACCGTGGCGGACGGCAAAGCTAAGTTGATGGCAAAGACTTTGCCTTTGCCGTCCACCGTGGCAGACGGCAAAAAACAGCGGGCGCTGACGCATTGCTGACGTCAACTGGCGGACGGCAAAGAGGCGCTCAAATTTGCCGTCCGCTGGCGGACGGCAAAGGCCGCCGTTAGCCGCCTAACGGACTAACGCTGGCGGACGTACAGTATTTTTGCCGTCCCTCCTCTTTGCCGTCCGCCGCTGTAGGCAAAGGACTCTTTGCCGTCCGCCATAAAAAGCAGATGGCAAAGGACTTGTTAACCGTAGCCTACTTTGCCGGAGCCTTTTGCCGTCCGCGGCTGACGGCAAAGGCCTTTGCCATCCGCCGTTCGAGCCTTTGCCGTCCGCCGTGGCAGACGGCAAAATAGCTGTTTCCTATACGGTACACTTCCCGAGGAAACAACCTCAAGTCCATAGTATCAATTCTATTGTAAAAAATTCAACTACTACTATTGGAGGTTTGGAATTTCCTCTTCCTACTGTCAAGAAGAAATATGATATTCTTATTATTGGGGACGTGCATATCCCCGTTGAGGTAACCTAGTGTTATTCGAAAATTCTCCGGTCTCGTGTTATTCGGAAAGAGTTTGTTAACAAGACTTGATCAACCTTGTTAGTGGATTCCTTTTGTTGAGCATGAGATGGATGAAGTTAGAAAGCACAACCTTCTATACCCTCCTTTTACTTTCTGTTATTTAGATTAAATAAAGCAAAATTAGTATTTCTGTCTGTTTTCTGAAATATCCATGCAATAAAAAAATACCCAGAAAATAAAAGTTCTCCAAATGCCTTGAAATTGAAATATGATTTTTTGCAGAATATCTAGCACTGAGAACACACCTGGGGGCCACACCACCTGGCCATGAGGGTCCAGGGCGCACCCACCCCCTGGGGCGTGCCCCCTGCCTCGTGGGCCCTATGTGGCCCCCCTCCACTTATTCCTGCACCCACACACTTAGTCTTCCTCCAGAAAAAAATCACCACCTAACTTAAACTCGTGTTCTAGCTCGTTTTGCTGCGATTTTCGATCTCCTTGCTCAAAGCTCCACTCACAAAACTGCTTTGGGGGATTGTTCTTCGGTATGTGACTCCTCCAATGGTCCAATTCGTTTTTGTTATAGTGCTTTATTTATTATAAATTTTTGCTGCTGAGGTGACCCTGCTCTTGAGCTTGCATGTCAAATTTATTTGGACCCTAGTAGTTCTAATGCCTGATATAGTCTCTAGGCACTTGTGGGAGTAGTTGCTATCAATCTTGTTGAGTTTGGTTCACTTTTATTTTGAGTCACTAAAAATTTCAGAAAATTTTCAGAGGAAGAAAGATGTTTAGGAAAATGTACCAAGGTGGTTCTTCATGAAAGCAAGAACCCAGGCTCGCGATACGTGAGCCGGAATATGAACTACCAAGAGAAGCTCAAGTGCTGCCTTGTGAATGGCCGTCAGAAAATTTCTTTGTCCAAGGTGGAATTAAGGAGGAATTTGACACATATATGTGTAATGCTAATCTTGAGGGCTTCATGTCAGATAAGTGCCCCCAATACCCCTACCTAACTGATTCCTTTGTGAGAAGGTTTAAATTTACATCCTCGCGCAATTCTCACACTGTTCTATTTGATCTTTATGATAAATCATATACCATGGACTTAGAAGATTTTACCGCTGCTTGTAAACTCCCGCAGTGGGGTAATATTGGTGAACCTCGCAAATCTGAGTTTAAAGATTTTCTTGCTAGTATCACAGTGGGGGAATCTAGAGAAATACAAGCTACCTTAGGGAGCATTCATTTTCCTGCCAGACATTATTTTTCTCTCTTTATAGGTAGATGCATTAACGGTAAAGATGAAGCTTGTCACATGTGTGTTACAGATCTTTGTGTCCTCAAAAGCGCGGTATTAGGTGATAAACAATATAACTTGGGGGCTATTGTTGCACAAAGGTTGCATCTTAATGGTTTAAGTGGAGATTTGTTTGGTGGAATTTATGCAACTCGTGTAGCTAACTATCTTGGTGTACCCATACATGGAAATGATATGGAGTTACCTCTTGCTTATCTAGATTATAATGATATGGTTCGCCATTAGTTTGTTGAGAGGAATGAACAATCCCTCCAGTACCGACTAATATTTGACAGACGTCGCACTGTCCATATTGCTCTCCCTGCTCCTGCTTTCTTTGACTTTCAGGCAAAAAGGAGATAAGTTATAACCAGGGAGGAGGCGAACGAGTACGAGAGGAGGACGGAGGTAACTCGCCTATTAGAGGAAGCTCGTCAGGCAGTAGTCGCTGCATCTCAGTATGACCCCAGTTACAACTTTGGATATCCGCCAAGCCAGCTGTGGGCTTAGACCAACTTAGGCCAAAAGCCTAAGCTTGGGGGAGTACGTATTTCTCACCGACATTACATTCATGTTCACACGCTCATTCTAGTTGTCGGTGCTTATACTTTTTCATTGTACTATCCATGCTAGTTTATTTCTTCTTGTGTGTTTCAATAACCTTGAGAAAAAACCAAAAAAATTTAGTTGTATCTTTTAGCAAGTTTACTTTTCATGCCTGCAGAAGTAGTAATTAAAAAGAAAACCCAAAAAGATTTCTTGTTCTTCTTTTGCTTGTTGGGAGCTTCCCCATGTAAATAATTTTATTTCCTTTCTTTTCTTTGGGGGTCGAGAGGAGAAGACCATAATGAAAATGTTGAAGTGGCTCTTGTATGCATTACTGTTAATTTAACCAAGAGCCCATATTACCTTGTCTTCTCCCTTGAATTAAATGCTTGCAGATTCCAGCTTTGTCCAATGCACGTGCATTATTATTATTATCCACATCGTTCGGTCGTGCAAGTGAAAGGCAATAATGACGATATATGATGGATTGATTGAGATAAGAGAAGCTGGTACGAACTCGACCTCTTTTGTTTTTGTAAATATGTTTAGTTCATCGTTCCTGATTCAGCCTATTATGAATGAAACATGTTTGCAATGACAACTAGAGATTATAGTTGCTTATGCCATGCTTAATTAGCTAGGAGTTTATAATGGTCTATCTTGCGTGCCAACATGCTATTAAAATGGTTGTGATGTGGTATGATAGGATGGTATCCTCCTTTGAATGATTCGAATGGCTTGACTTGGCACATGTTCACGCATGTAGTTGAAACAAAATCAACATAGCCTCCACGATATTTATGTTCATGGTGGATTATATCCGACTCATGCTTGCACTCAGTGTTGATTAATTTTAATGCATGTTCGTGACTCTTGTCGCTCTCTAGTTGGTCGTTTCCCAGTCTCTTTCTAGCCTTCACTTGTACTAAGCAGGAATACTGCTTGTGCATCCACTTCCATAAACCCCAAAGTTATTCCTTATGAGTCCACCATACCTTCCTATATGCGGTATCTACCTGCCGTTTCAAGTAAATTTGTATGTGCCAAACTCTAAACCTTCAAATGAAATTCTGTTTTGTATACTCGAATAGTTCATGTATCAACTAGGGCTGTCTATATCTTCCATGCTAGGTGGGTTATTCTCATGAGGAGTGGACTCCGCTCCTCATTCACGAGAAAATGGCTGGTACCGGGATGCCCAGTCCCATGCTCAACTAAATCAAAATAATTGCAAACAAACCTCCCCCGGGACTGTTGTTAGTTGGAGGCCACCCGTTGTTTCGGACAAGCCATGGATTGATGTTTGTTGGTGGTGGGGGAGTATAAACTTTACCATTCTATTTGGGAACCGCCTATAATGTGTGTAGCATGGAAGATATCGAGATCTCTTGGTTGTTATGTTGACAATGAAAGTATGCCGCTCAAAATATTATTTATCTCTGTTTCAACACTTGAGCTCTAGCACCTCTACAAATCCATGCTTCCCTCTGCGAAGAGCCTATCTATTTACTTTTATGTTGAGTCATCATCCTCTTATTAAAAATCATCAGTTGGAGAGCACCGCCGTCATTTGCATGCATTACTATTAGTTTATATTGAGTATGACTATGACTGGATCTCTTTTACCATGAATTACAATGTTTAGTCAGTCCTTGATCTTCACGGGTGCTCTGCATTTATGTTTTGCGGTCTCAGAAAGGGCTAGCGAGATACCATCTTGTTATCATATTATGATTGTTTTGAGAAAGTGTTGTCATCCGAGATTTATTATTATTGCTCGTTAGTTGATTATGCCATTGATATGAGTAAACATGAGACCTAAGTGTTATTGTCAATATGGTTAGTTCATAATCCTTGCTGAAAACTTGAATGCTGGCTTTACATATTTACAACAACAACAAACAGAGTTTGTAAAAGTTTCTCTTTATCACTTTTAGTTTATCAACTGAATTGCTTGAGGACAAGCAAAGGTTTAAGCTTGGGGGAGTTGATATGTCTCCAACGTATCCACTTTTCCAAACACTTTTGCCCATGTTTTGGACTCTAACGTGCATGATTTGAATGGAACCCGGACTGACGTTGTTTTCAGCAGAATTGCCATAGTGTTATTTTTGTGCAGAAATAAAAGTTTTCGGAATGACCTGAAACTTCACGGAGAATATTTTTGGAATTAATAAAAAATATTGGTGAAAGAATCAAGATCAGGGGGCCCACACCCTATCCACGAGGGTGGGGGCGCGCCCCCCTGCCTCGTGGGCCCCCTGGAGCTCCATCGACCTCAACTCCGACTCTATATATTCACGTTCGGGGAGAAAAAACCAGAGAGAAGGATTCATCGCGTTTTACGATATGGAGCCGCCGCCAAGCCCTAATCTCTCTCAGGAGGGCTGATCTGGAGTCCGTTCGAGGCTCCGGAGAGAGGAATCCGTCGCCATCGTCATCATTAACCTTCCTCCATCACCAATTTCATGATGCTCACCGCCGTGCGTGAGTAATTCCATCGTAGGCTTGCTGGACGGTGATGGGTTGGATGAGGTTTATCATGTAATCGAGTTAGTTTTGTTAGGGTTTGATCGCTAGTATCCATTGTGTTCTAAGATTGATGTTGCTATGACTTTGCTATGCTTAATGCTTGTCACTAGGGCCCGAGTGCCATGATTTCAGATCTGAACCTATTATGTTTTCATGAATATATGTGAGTTCTTGATCCTATCTTGCAAGTCTATAGTCACCTATTATGTGTTATGATCCGTTAACCCCGAAGTGAAAATAATCGGGATACTTACCGGTGATGACCGTAGTTTGAGGAGTTCATATATTCACTAAGTTTTAATGCTTTGGTCCGGTACTCTATTAAAAGGAGGTCTTAATATCCCTTAGTTTCCAATAGGACCCCGCTGCCACGGGAGGGTAGGACAAAAGATGTCATGCAAGTTCTTTTCCATAAGCATGTATGACTATATTCGGAATACATGCCTACGAGCTTAGTTACATATTCAGAATACATGCCTACGAGCTTAGTTACTTTTCCGTTGCTGCTGTTACAATTGCTACAATACTACTACTGTTACTTTTTTCACCGTTACCGCTACTTCCATACTACTTTGCTACTAAATATTTTGCTGCAGACATTAAATCTTACAGGTGTGGTTGACTTGACAACTCAACTGCTAATACTTGAGAATATTATTTGGCTCCCCTTGTGCCAAATCAATAAATTTGGGTTGAATACTCTACCCTCGAAAACAGTTGAGATCCCCTATACTTGTGGGTTATCAATCAGCGCCACAGTTCGTCGATCACCTTGCCACAATTCGGCAATCAAATAAAACGTTCGGCGTGCAAAAGAAAGGACGGACGCGTAATCGATGCATCAAACAGCGGTGTCGGCCTCCGGCGTCGGAGGAGTCGGTGTCGGCGCGGCTTCTGTGCTGGGCGTCATCGAGGCATCATCACTCGGGCTTGGCAGCGGCGTTGGCATCGGTGTCGGAGTTGGCGCCGTGGTTGACGACATCTGGTTCAGGATGAGGCCACGCTCCGCTAGGTACCACGCCTTGAGCTGCTCGTCGTTCCTCCGGAGCATGTCCGCGCCCCCCATCAGGAAAGCCAGGTCGGTGTTCATCTTCTTCACGGCGATGTTGGTCCGAAGCAGGTCGACCTTGACGATGCTGTTTGTCATCAACGCCGACCACCGCACCTCGGTTTTCTCTTCTTGCCGGGCGGCCCGGGCCTAGGAGTCGGCGTGGCAATGCTCGATGCACTCTTGCACACGCGCGGTGGCCGACTCGGTGTGTTTTGCCGACTTGGCCCTTTTGTTGCCGTCCGGGCGCCCATCCGCCGCGCCTGGCGTCGGCGTGTCCGGCTTGTACGTATCCTTGCCCTTGGCGAGGGTGCGCCGGACTGTAGCCCACTTCTCGCACTTCTCGATCCGGGAGAAGACGTGGAGGTACTTGAAATCTTGGTCGGTGCTCCTGTCCTGGCGATACATGGCGAACATCTGCACCATCTGCGTCGAGGAACAACAGTCGATGGCGCACAAGGCGAAAAGAAATGACAGAGACCGGCGTGCCATACCTGACCCTCGATGTTGCACGTCGTTTGGATGAGCCCCCAATGGTTCGCCATTGCCTTCGACCTAAGCTACATGTAGACGCCTTTGAAGTAGGGGTCGACGAGCTTGCGCTTGTCGAACTCGGCCTTGATGCACTCCCAATACGTGTCGACGATCTGGTTCGTGCTGGTGATCGAGTCGAGGCAGACGACTTTCCACGCTTCGGCGAGGCACTCGTCCTCCTTGGACGCCCACTTGACGTGCGGCTCGCCGGTCCTGGCCGCCCACCTCTTCTTCTTCTTCTTCTTCTTCTCATTCCTCGCCGGAGCAGGCGCCGAATCCTCCTCCTCCTCCTCCTCTAGCTCCTCCTTACCGTAGTCGAGCTCGCCGTCCATGTCGTCGTTGAGGTCCACTGTATCATCTTGGGCAGTGAACCCGGGGGAGGCGACGGCGGCGGCCGAGACGGTCATGATGATGTCATCCATGTCGGCCTCCGTCACGTCGGTGTCGCCGAGATGCGACGAGGAGGCTTCTGAGAAGAGCAGCGCGGCACGGCGGAGAGGTGGCGTCGGGGAGGCGGCATAGGCCGGTGGCGAGTAGGTGTACGGGGGGTACTACATGCCGTCGAAGGCGGGCGAGGGCGTGCGCTGGGTCGGGTGGCCATGTGGGAAGCTGATGTTGGGGTTGAACCCACCGTGCGCGTCGCCGTCGGCATAGCCGGGCGACGGCGTGCAGCCCCAGGGTTGTGGCGATGACGACAAGCCGACCGGAGACCCGACGCTTTCTGGCTCTAGGACGCGTATGGGCCATGGCCACCGGGTAGATTCATCATCCCCGCGCGAGCCGACTCGGCTTGTTCGGCCGCGCGATCGTCCTGCTCCGCCACGGCCGCAACCGCGAGCGCCACCCTGTCCCGGGTCTTCGCGGCGTTGGCCCTGTTCTGTCGGTCGGTGGTGACAGCCTCCCGGCGCTAAACTTCCGCCTTCCAGTTGGCGTTAGACATGCCCGGGGGCTTGGACGGCAGCGCCCTCTGCTTCGGCTGGGTGGTGGCATCCGTCGCGGCACGGGGGGCACGTACTTCTTTGGCGGCATGGCGGCCGGCTGGAGGGGAGGAGGAAGAGATTGGCGGGAGGAATAGAGAATGGGAGGGAAGTCGAGGGGGGAAAGCGGGGGGAAACGGCGGGAAAAGGGTCTCCTCTCGCCGACAGAGCAGCCCCGCGCCCCTTTTCGCTTCGGCCGGCGTCCCCAGGCGACCCACGGGCGCTTGGGTTCGGCTCGGGTTCGCCGGCTGTTATTTCGGCCCAAACCGGCGCTAAATGAGATCCTGAGACGCGACTGGGATGATTTTCACGCGCCAGCGCTATAAAAACGCCTTTGGGGGCCTATTGGGGCGCGGCTGGAGACGCTCTAAGAAACAGCCTCGTGAGACTAACTTCCACAAATTTGTAGTGCCCTTAATATTGCCATTTTTCCCATGCCTCCTACCGTTATGCATCGAAAGTATACAAAGATGCTTCTTGGCACTCCTATTAGATTTCAATATGTCGTACTAGTATATTGAAGAATACAAAGTTGGTGTAGGGTATCCCGATTTCTTGCAGCATACAAGGTGGGAAGTGTTTATGAGAAGAGAGCCCGGAGAAGGAAAAGGACACATTTTTAAGACATTCGCAGCAGAGGTTGGCGTTGCCGCATTAATGATTCCAACGCTACTATACATATCTACATTATGACACATTAATTTGGTCCATGTTTGGACGGTGCTTCCATACAATTTGACGAGCTCGATGTGATAACATGGGCGTGACTAGTATAGCTTTTGTATTATTGATTTTTTTTGCATCAGGTGCTACAATAGTATGGCGCGATCATTAGAAATAGGATTCCGGTGGTTCAATATTATTGGTGCTGTATGTGTGGCGAAAAAAAATCATAGCTCACAGATGACTCCATGTATCACTGGTACGGTTAAAAAAGGGTTGGATGTGTATCACAGTAGACAGTCCAAATAACAGCAGCATGGCACACACATATTCCGCTTGGGCGTTCCGCTATCGGATCCGGGAGCACCAAAGCGGCCAAGCCACTTTAGAAATATAGTTTATACTTTACTTAGTGCTATGTACGTAATGGTTGGCTATTTACCCGAAAGGCATGTCTTCATATAAATTAAATGAACAGTCAAAATGTAGATCTGAATATGGCATCAATGAATTTTTAAAATGTGGCATGGGGAAAAAGTAAGCCAAGGTTGTTGCTCCGAAGCCCAACATGACCAGTACCACATGCACCCATATTTCACTTGTCGATCTCACCATCATCAATGCACTCAACTACTCCATAGTTGGTCATTGTGAGTACGTGTCTTTGTGAATCTAATTATAAAAAAACATAGTATCATGTTTTTGTTTTTTGTCCATATTTTTTTTTCGGATTTCTATTCCCTGTGCTTCTGGTTGCTTAGTTGTGCTCAGTTTTGCCCATATCATCTAACTTTCGTCACTTTTCCCCTGCACCACTCACCTCGTTCTCACAAAAGCCCAAACGGAGCTTTCTCGTCGGGTCAAAGCAGTTGACCATTACCACTCAGTTACTGATGCGGCAGTTCTTTGGACATGTGGGCCGCGTATGGAAGGTGGGCCATGGCCGTGGTCGCTTAGGACGAGTGGGACATGGACTGGGTGAGCTTCACTTTCTTTGGCCTAAAATAGCCCGACCCCGAGCGAGCAACCGTTCCGGCCATTCCATAGCAGTTGATACGTGCATTATGCATCATGCTTTTATATAGATATTTGTTGCATTATGGCTGTTATTACACATTATATCACAATACTTATGCCTATTCTTTCTTATTTTACAAGGTTTAAATGAAGAGGGGGAATGCCGGCAGCTGGAATTCTGAACTGGAAAATGAGCAAATATTAGAGACCTATTCTGCACAACTTCAAAAGTCTTGAAACTTCACGGAGCATGAAAAGAAATTATTGTCGGAGATCGTAGCAGAAATTTAAAATTTTCTACGCATCACCAAGATCAATCTATGGAGTCATCTAGCAACGAGAGAGAGGAGTGCATCTGCATATCCTTGTAGATCGCGAGCGGAAGCGTTCAAGTGAACGGGGTTGATGGAGTCGTACTCGTCGTGATCCAAATCACCGATGACCGAGCGCCAAACGGACGGCACCTCCACGTTCAACACACGTACGGAGCAGCGACGTCTCCTCCTTCTTGATCCAGCAAGGGGGAAGGAGAGGTTGATGGAGATCCAGCAGCACGACGGCGTGGTGGTGGAAGTAGCGGGGATCCCGGCAGGGCTTCGCCAAGCGCAAGCGGGAGGGAGAGGTGTCACGGGAGGGAGAGGGAGGCGCCAGGGGCTGTGGTGCGGCTGCCCTCCCTCCCCCCTCTTATATATAGGCCTCCTGGGGGACGCCGGCACTGGGAGATGCAATCTCCAAGGGGGGCGGCGGCCAAGGGGGTGGCTTTCCCCCCAAGCCAAGTGGGGGGCGCCCCCACCCCTAGGGTTTCCAACCCTAGGCGCAGGGGGAGGCCCAAGGGGGGGCGCACCAGCCACCAGGGGCTGGTTCCCCTCCCACTTCAGCCCATGGGGCCCTCCGGGATAGGTGGCCCCACCCGGTGGACCCCCGGAACCCTTTCGGTGGTCCCGGTACAATACCGGTAACCCCCGAAACTTTCCCGGTGGCCGAAACTGGACTTCCTATATATAATTCTTCACCTCCGGACCATTCCGAAACTCCTCGTGACGTCCGGGATCTCATCCGGGACTCCGAACAACTTTCGGGTTACCACATACTAATATCTCTACAACCCTAGCGTCACCGAACCTTAAGTGTGTAGACCCTACGGGTTCGGGAGACATGCAGACATGACCGAGACGACTCTCCGGTCAATAACCAACAGCGGGATCTGGATACCCATGTTGGCTCCCACATATTCCATGATGATCTCATCGGATGAACCACGATGTCGAGGATTCAATCAATCCCGTATACAATTCCCTTTGTCAATCGGTACATTACTTGCCCGGGATTCGATCGTCGGTATCCCAATACCTCGTTCAATCTCGTTACCGGCAAGTCACTTTACTCGTACCGTAATGCATGATCCCATGACCAACCACTTGGTCACTTTGAGCTCATTATGATGATGCATTACCGAGTGGGCCCAGAGATACCTCTCCGTCAAACGGAGTGACAAATCCCAGTCTCGATTCGTGCCAACCCAACGGACACTCTCGGAGATACCCGTAGTGCACCTTTATAGCCACCCAGTTACGTTGTGACGTTTGGCAGACCCAAAGCACTCCTACGGTATCCGGGAGTTGCACAATCTCATGGTCTAAGGAAATGATACTTGACAATTGGAAAAGCTTTAGCAAAAGAACTACACGATCTTTGTGCTATGCTTAGGATTGGGTCTTGTCCATCACATCATTCTTCTAATGATGTGATCCCGTTATCAATGACATCCAATGTCCATAGTCAGGAAACCATGACTATCTGTTGATCAACGAGCTAGTCAACTAGAGGCTTACTAGGGACACGTTGTGGTCTATGTATTCACACATGTATTACGATTTCCGGATAACACAATTATAGCATGAACAATAGACAATTATCATGAACAAGGAAATATAATAATAACCATTTTATTATTGCCTCTAGGGCATATTTCCAACAGATATATCATGTTATTATTAGTGCTAACCTTTCAGAGCATGAAGAAAATAAATAATTGAAAACTCTGAAGAAGCACCGTGCCACTATTGGATATACTCTTGATGATGTTAAGGGCATTAGTCCCACTCTATCTCAGCGCAAAATTAAATTAGAGAAAGATGTTAAACCAGTTGTTGATCATCAAGGACTGTTAAATCCGTAGATGAAAGAAGTGGTAAGAAATGATATACCAAAGCTTCTGGAGGCAGGTATAATTTATCCTATTGCTGATAGTCAATGGGTAAGCCATGTCCATTGTGTCCCTAAGAAAGGAGGTTACAGGTTATAGAATTGATTTCTCAAAGAATTGTTACAGGTTATAGAATGGTAATTGACTTCCGCAAATTAAATAAAGCTACTAGAAAAGATCATTACCCTCTACCTCTTATTGCTCCAATGTTAGAAAGATTATACAAGCATACACATTTTTGCTTTCTAGATGGTTATTCTGGTTTAGCTCAAATATCTGTGTCAAAAGAGGATCAACAGAAAACCACTTTTACTTGCGTATAGATGTATGCCCTTTGGTTTATGCAATGCACCTGCTACCTTGAAAAGATGTATGACTGCTATATTCTCTGATGTTTGTGAAAAGATTGTTGAGGTTTTCATGGATGATTTCTCCGTTTACGGAACTTCTTTTGATGATTGCTTAAGCAACCTTGATCGAGTTTTGCAGAGATGTGAAGAAACTAATCTTCTCTTGAACTGGGAGAAGTGCCACCTTATGGTTAATGAAGGTATTGTCTTGGGGCATAAAATTTATGAAAGGGGTATTGAAGTTGATAAAGCTAAAGTAGATGCTATTGAAAATATGTCGTGTCCTAAAGATATCAAAGGTATAAGAAGCTTCCTTGGCCATGTTGGTTTCTATAGGAGGTTTATTAAAGACTTCTCCAAAATTCCTAGGCCTCTCACTAATCTCTTGCAAAAAGATGTTTGTTTTGTTTTTGATGATGATTGTGTAGAAGCATTTGAGATACTTAAGAAAGCTTTGATTACTACACCTATTGTTTAGCCACCTGATTGGAATTTACCCTCTGAAATTATGTGTGATGCTAGTGATTATGTTGTTGGTGTTGTTCTAGGACAAAGAGTTGATAAGAAGTTAAATGTTATTCACTATTCTAGTAAAACTCTAGACAGTGCCCAGAGAAATTATGCTACCACTGAAAAAGCATTTTTAGCAGTTGTATTTGCATGGAGTAAATTGCATAGAAGTACCACAATTGGGGCATTGGAAGCAGATTGGTACCAAAATTGGTAATTTTTACGTGTCAGTACCAACTTTGGGGCGAGACGTTGCAAAAGAGGCTAAAACAGCTGTTTATACGTATTGACACGGAAACTGACCGGTTGGGCCCGCCTGTCAGGTGCTGACGTGGCATGTTTTTTGCAGAAAACTCCCTTGCTTTGTGCGTAATCCCATAAATGCCCAATTATTTCGGGGAAAAGGCTCAAATGAGGGGTTTTTCTCCCATTCGTAATTTCCACCAGCGACTTGGACTCGTTTGAAAATTTGAGACGGTTTGAACAAATAAATAAAACAAACCAAAATTGAATCCCGCCCAGGATTCGAACTGCCGACCTGCGGTCCAGCAGCGCCGCACGCTAGCCACTTCGCCACGGCAGCGCTCGCGATGTACTGGAGGCGTAGACCTTTTTATACTAGCTCAAGAACGCTGGGCCGGCCAACGGAGGCCTGCAATTTTTTTTCGTTTCGCACTTACCTGGCGCGTGTTGAGGCTCATTCGTTGCCCAGATTTCTTTATGTTTCATTTTTCTTACTTATTATGCTTTATATTTTTGTTTCTAGTTTTGGCTTATTTTTAGGTTTTCCTTCCTTGCTTTTTCTTTCTTATTTTTTCATTCACTAGTTGGTTTTTCTCCTGGATCTTTAACATATTTACTGAATATAGTATTTTTTATGACGGGTTTTAGTATATGGTGAAATTTTGCATAATGCGCGGTGAGCATTTTCTTAATACATGGTGAATTATTTGTATTTCAAGAAATGTTAAGCATGTGGTAAAAACTTATTATGTAAATCATTCTTGCATTTCAAGAGACACGTCGATTTTTTTTAATAAAAGTTGAACAGTTTTAAGGCATTTCTAAAATTTATTATGATTACACATTTATTTTTAGTACATGTTGTCAACTTTTTAAGTAACAGTGCATTTAAAAAAATACAATCAATATGCGAGTAACTCAAATGAAAATCTGTGTCTTGGGCATTTTTTTAAGTTGTGTATTTGAATAATATAGTTAGGACACATAGTAATTAGGATAAATAATAATATCCTCAACAGACACATTAAATTTGAGCCATGCCTGTGTTCTAGTCTGGTGCTTGACACTTAATAATACTAATATGTAATCGCAAAAAAAAATGTATTAATATCATGATTAAAAAACAGTAACCCAGCGCGCAGCCTCGCTGGGCCAACCGCCGGCCCAACGTCTTCGGGCTAGTATAAAAGATATTTAGCATGTCGTACATCGCTAGCGCTGCTGTGGCGTGGTGGCTAGCGCGCGGCGCTGCAGAGCCGCAGGTTGGCGGTTGGAATCCTGCGCGGGATTAAATTTTGGGTTTGTTTTATTTATTTGTTCAAACCGACTCAAATTTTCAAACGAGTCCTAATTGGTGGTGGAAATTACGAACGAAAGAAAACCTCTCATTTGAGCCTTTTTTCCCGAAATAATTGAGCATTTATAGGATTACGCACAAAGCAAGGGAGTTTTCTGCAAAAAACATGCCACGTCAGCACCTGACAGGCGGGCCCAACAGGTCAGTTTCCGTGTCAATATGTATAAACAGCTGTTTTAGCCTCTTTTGCAATGCCTCGCCTCAAAGTTGGTACTGACACGTAAAAATTACCAATCTTGGTACCAAAGTTCATACCTTATATTGTTGATTCCAAAGTAACAGTTCACACTGATCATGCTGCTATTAAATACCTTATGGAAAATAAATATGCTAAACCTAGACTTATTAGATGGGTTCTCTTGGTACAAGAATTTGATTTGCATATTATTCATAGAAAGGGAGCTGAGAACCCCGTTGCAGACAACTTGTCTAGGTTAGAAAATGTTCTTGATGACCCACTGCCTATTGATGATAGCTTTCCTGATGAACAACTAAATGTCAGAAATGCCTTTCATAATACTCAATGGTATGCTGATTATGCTAATTACATTGTTGCTACATTTATTCCACCTAGTTTGACATACCAGCAAAAGAAGAAGTTTTTCTATGATTTAAGACATTACTTTTGGGATGACCCACACCTTTATAAAGAAGGAGTAGATGGTGTTATTAGACGTTGTGTACCTGAGCATGAACAGGAACAAATCCTACGCAAGCGCCACTCCGAGTCTTACGGAGGACACCGCGCTGGAGATAGAACTACACATAAGGTATTGCAATCCGGTTTCTATTGGCCCACTCTCTTTAAATATGATCATAAGTTTGTCTTGTCTTGTGATCAATGTCAAAGAATTGGTAATATTAGTAGACTTCAGGAAATGCCTATGAATCATTCACTTGTTGTTCAACCATTTGATGTTTGGGGCTTTGATTATATGGGAACTTTTCCTTCCTCTATTTTAGTTGTTGTTGATTACGTTACTAAGTGGGTAGAAGCTATTCCAACTAGTAGTTCTCATCATAACACTTCTATTAAGATGCTTAAACAAGTTATTTTTCCGAGGTTTGGAGTCCCTAGATATTTAATGACTGATGGTGGTTCACATTTTATTCATGGTGCTTTCCGTAAAATGCTTGCTAAATATGGTGTTAATCATAGAATTGCATCTCCATACCATCCTCAGTCCAGTGGTCAAGTAGTATTGAGCAATAGAGAAATTAAATTAATTTTGCAAAAGACTGTTAATAGATCTAGGAAGAATTGGTCTAAGAAACTTGATGATGCTTTATGCGCTTATAGAACTTCTTATAAGAATCATATGGGTATGTCTCCGTATAAAATGGTTTACGGGAAAGCATGTCACTTACCTCTTGAGCTAGAACATAAGGCATATTGGGCTTTTAAAGAGCTTAATTATGATTTCAAACTTGCCGGTGAGAAGAGGTTATTTGATATTAGCTCACTTGATGAATGGAGAACCCAAGGCTATGAGAATGCCAAGTTGTTTAAAGAAAAAGTTAAAAGATGGTATGACAAAAGGATACAAAAGCGTGAGTTTAATGTAGGTGATTATGTTTTGCTATACAACTCTCGTTTAAGATTTTTTTGCAGGAAAGCTTCTCTCTAAATGGGAAGGCCCTTACATCATCGAGGAGGTTTATCGTTCCAGTGCCATAAAAAGTAATAACGCCGAAGGCAAAAATCCGAAAGTGGTAAACGGTCAAAGACTCAAACATTATATCTCAGGCACTACAGGAAACAGCTATTTTGCCGTCTGCCACGGCGGACGGCAAAGGCCTTTGCCGTCAGCCGCGGACGGCAAAAGGCTCCGGCAAAGTAGGCTACGGTAAACAGCTGCTTTGTCGTCTGCTTCCTGGCGGCTGACGGCAAAGGCCCTTTGTCGTCTGCCGCGGACGGCAATAATTGCGCTGTCAGTCCGTTAAGTGGCTAACGGCAGGCCTTTGTCGTCCGCCGCTGACGGCAAAATTTCTAGTGTCTTTGCCGTCCGCCGTATGATGTCATCTACACGTCACTAGATGGCAGGTTCTTTGCCGTCTGCCACTGATGGCAAAGTGCAGGTTCTTTGCCGTCTGCCACTGATGGCAAAGTCTTTGCCGTCTGCCACTGTAGGCAAACTGACCAAATGGGTCAGCTCCCAGGAAGCACAGTTGGCTGCCACGTGGCTTCTTTGCCATCTGCGGCTGACGGCAAAGAGCCTGCATATTGCCTCTTTTTTCTGTTTTTTATTAAATCCAACAATTTTCATCACAAATATATATGACATATATAGATATATTTCACAGCATACATATAAGATATATATGATATATATGACAACAATTTTCACAGCAAAGTGCAAACATATAAGATATCCATCCAACATGCAGAGTTCCATCATACATAGTTCCATCACATATGTTCCATCCAACTAGCAAGTTCCATCATACATAGCATAGTTCATCCAACTACCAAGATACATGCATAGTTCAACGATACAAAAGAAACAGAGAAAGCGATAAGGAGCACTCCATCTATGCAAGCTTTCGTCAAGTGAATGAAATCTGCAAAATGAAAAATAAGAAAGTTAGAAATAGGTGACTAGAACAAGAAGAGTATGTCATTTATGGGCTAACTTACGTGAAATGGATCATATATGAGCTAACTAAGTTGAAATGGGTTGTTTATGCGCTAACTAAGGTCAAATGGATCGTTTTTGAGGTAACTAAGGTGAAATGGATCTTTTTTAGCTCACTTAGGTCAAATGGATCATTTATGAGCTAACTTAGTTGAAATGGATCGTTTTTGAGCTAACTTTGTTGAAATGGATCATTTATGAGCTAATTTAGTTGAAATGGATCTTTTTGAGCTAACTTAGGTGAAATGGATCGTTTTTAGCTCACTTAGGTCAAATGGATCATTTATGAGCTAAATTAGTTGAAATGGATCGTTTATGAGATAACCTAGGTAAGATGGGTCATTTTGGAGTTAACCTAGGTGAAATGGGCCATTTTAAAGCTAACGTAGGTAAAATGGATCATTTAGGAGCTAATCTAGGTAAAATGGGTCACTTTTGAGCTAACTTGGATGAACTGCATCATTTATAAGCTAACCTAGGTAAAATGGGTCATTTTGGAGGAAAAGAAGCTAACTCTAGGTCATTATGGTAAGCATATTGGAGGAAATAAAGCTAAGTCTAGGTCTTTATGCATTTGTTAAGCAAAACACTAGAGAAACTTACCGTGATGAGGGAGGTGTAGGAGCGGGGTGGCTAGTGCCGCTACCTGGAGAAGGATCGTGCGATGCGTTTCTGGAGTTAAGCTGCACCAAAGATCATTTCCAATGTCTCGTTAGCATTATGACACTCAAATGTTAAGACTAGCAAGTAATGTCCATTCAAATTAAACTCACCGTGCTCCCAGGAGCAATCACTGGCATCGGCGGAGCGGGCTGACCGGACTTCTCGCACACAGACTGCACATTTGGTTTTCACAACAGAGTCATACTAGTTAGTAATGAGACTCAAATGTTAAGACTAGCAAGTAATCTGCAGAAGAAACTTACCACAAGGAGCTCGTACATGGCCCTTGCCTGCATGTCATTCCGTGCCCTCTCCTCCTCCATCATCTTTCTCGTCCTCTCCTCCATCTCCCGCTGCCTCTCCGCCGCCTCCGCCAGAAGTTTCTCCGTTCTATCTCTCTTAGTCTGTATAGCAGCCTGCAACACCACTCACATGACCATTTGTAATCATTGATGGAAGCGCACACAATGTAATGGAGAAAGATAACCGAGTACGTATCACTAACCTTGATGGCGAGTTGCACTGGCCGTTCACGAGGCCTTATCTCAGGAGCGGAGCTCGACTGGCGCGCCTTGATCTTCGGGAGAGTGCTAGGACAACGGATAAGTCCATCTCCAATGGCTATGGAGCCATGGGACCTCCCGCCACCAGATATCATCACCAGCTCTGGATCAATGGGACCCTGGCTCGGGTTAAAGTCCTCCCCTTTCCTCGCCTTCCCCTCATCTCTATATCTCACGAGCTTGTTGTGGGAGGAGATGTTGGTGAAGTTGTTTGCATCATCGAGGTCAGACTGAGAGAAAGCCTTGACTTTCTTGAAAGAGCCAGTGTGGGCCATGGCATACAGGTCGTACACCTCTGGCACCTTATCCGCCTTATTGTAGCGTGCCTGAAAGAGAGAAACAATGAAAATTAGTAATTAAAGGGCTCAAGCTAGCATGATGAATGAATTGCATGAATCATGAAGCAAACCACATACCCAGTTGCGCCCGAACTGATATAAGTTGGAGATGCCTTGATGGTGTGGCACACCTTCCATTTGGGCACGTTTGTCCTTGGCCTCGTTGTGGAGGGCTAGCCATTCTTTTGAGCACCACTCATCGACCAACACCTCCCAACAATCCATCCGATCCGCACACCATCTCGGAGGTGCCTAAGTTAGTAAATAGAAACTTGAGCGCTATGGCTAAGAATTACTAAATGAAGGAACTTAAGTAGAAGGCCTTAAGAATTACCTTCATGTACTGCTCCTTACTCAGGAACTTATCGCGGCACGCCGGCTTGGTCTTCTTGATACCACGCAAGGCGTAGTAGTCTCGAACAGCCTGCACCCGAGCCTCGTGCCGTAAGTTCTGGAGTAGGCGCTTGCAGACGTTCTGGATAACATTTGCCGCGTCCTCCTCGTATCCCTCCTCACACCTGTAGAATGTCTGCAATCAAATGAGACAATATTGATTAGTACAATTATTAACTAGCTAGTTGAAGATTTTGAAATGTGTAAAGGAGAAATTACCCAGAACGTCCTGATCACCATGTCTGCCCTCGTGTCGCACACGACACCGTCGATAATGACATCCGGCGGGGCCGGGGCAGCCACGTAGTGCTCCCAGCTCAACCCAAGCTCTGGAAGCCGACCCTCACCAGGCAACGTGACAAACCCCGGGAAGTTTTGCCGGCAAAGAACTCCAAGGACGGAGTTGGGCCGGCGGACACTATGATGGTGGTCCCAACCCCTGCAGCATGACAAGGCCAACGCATTAGTTATTTGAAGAAACGTGAATGCAGAAGGTACAAAAATATTAAATGCACTTACGTACCTCTCCCCATCAGGGAAAATCAACAACCTCTGCTCGCGGGTCGCCGGCACGGACGGGAGCCGTGTAGCACCACGCTGGTAGACGGTGCCACCCTCCTCCTCAAGATCAGTCGGCTCCCCGCCATCATCAGCATGGCCACTCGGCTCCTCGGGCTGATCCGGCCAGGTACCCCATCCGGACGTGTGCTCCTCCGGGGTCTCGTGGGCCGAAGGCCAGTCGACCCGAGGCTCGTGGGCCCAAGACCCGTGGACCGGAGTCCGTGTAGCCTCCTCCTCGGACGAGTCCACCCTAGCAGTCACGTGCTCGGGTGAAACAGCTGGGGGTGGCGGCTAGGAAGGCGCCGTAGCAGTCACCCTACCTCCTCTCCCGCGACCACGTGCCCCACCTCCTCTCTTCCTACCTCGTCCCCTGCTGGGCACCGCGGTCGACGAAGAAGGGCCCGACGGTGTGGACATACTGTCCAGCAACGCTCGGAGGAGAGGTGCGTCTGGAATCGAAGACCTCAGACCACGCGCCGACGAAGAAGGGGCCTTGGCGCGCTCCCGACCAGCGCCCACCATCTTTCAACACCTGCCATGACAAACAGTAAACGAAATTAGTACAACATAAAAAAAAGACCGACATGAATAATAATATGTGTATCACTTAAGTGTATCATCATCAAGTACAACATTAAAAAATTTAATACCTGACACTACTAATACTCTCGATCAGTATCATCAATAAATGCATAATCATCATCATCACTATAATCAATGACGGGCTCATAGGGTTCAGTGGCATCAACATGTGGAAGGCCACCTTGACGTAATCGGTCAAGCAATGACAGGTCATCCGCAACAGTAACCTCTTCTTGTTCCGGCTCTTCTTGTTCCTCCTCTGGGGTGATGTCGGATTCACTGTCGCTGTTTACTTCAATGTTTTGGGGTGAAGTATAGCGGTTCTTGAAACGCTTTTTGGAAAGACGTGTCTCTTGGAAGAATTCTCCTTCATATGTGTCTGGGTTAATGTGAGGTTCATAATCCTCTTCCTTTGGGGGAGATAGTCTAGCACGTGGCGGCACTTCATAAATGACATCCCAACCTTTCAGATTTGGATTAGTTTGGCAGGCCCACGGTAGATAGAATACTTGGGTCGCCTGTTGAGCCGTAATATAGACATCAGGAACATCTTAATGGGTGCTTTGGTTGATTTCAACTAGCCCTATATGTTCATGAGTCCTTCTAGTCTCCATCGGCTGAAACCAATAACATTTGAAGACTACGACATTCGGTGGGTTTTCACCATAGAATAGAAGTTCATAAATTGCTTCAACTCTTCCATAATACTCGGTACCTCCTTCGCCGATAGCAGATACACAACAATTTGTAGACTTTCGGTCGGCCATAGATAGCTCTTTGCCATAGGTACGAAAGCGATACCCGTTGATGTCGTATTTGTCAAATGAACGGACCTTATAGTCAAAACCATTAGCGACTTGTCTCAATTCGGCGTCCATAGACTCTGAATTAGCCTACAAGTTTAATATGAAAGGATTGTTGCATTACGCACAAATTAGCGAATGAAACCGGGATAGCCGCCTACAAATTAGCCTACAAGTCTAATAGAAATTACCGTTTGTTTGAACCAAGAGATGAAACCGGGATAGCCGCCTCCTTGCTTTGCGAGAAGCTCATACTCTTCGACAGAATCCTTTTGGATCACCGCTCCATACGAGAATAAGGCGACGTATCGACTGTATGAAATATCCAGGAATAAGAGCAGTTCAAAGGAAATAGAAGTTGCGAAACTATGTACCGAGAACTTACTCGATGTACGGCCGCACTTCTATCAGGTTGTTGAAGATATACAACAAAATGGTCCGCCATTGTTCGTTATCCAAAGATACTGGATTTGAAACACTGGCTGGTGCGAGATTCCCTTTGAATAGGCTGAGGTTGGATCCACCCTTTTTAGGGTCGTCAGCATTGTACCGAGGCTTCGGATTATGCAAATGACGATTTTTGGCTTCGTAGTGTGTTGTCACGAAGTTTGCCGCCTCCTCAGTGATGAATGCCTTAGCCATCGATGATTCAATTCTACGTTTATTTTTACATTTTTGTCGAAGCGTCTTCTGCATCCTCTCAGTTGGGTAGCACCAACGATTTTGCACGGGCCCCCCCAATCTTGCCTCGGTCGGGAGAGGGAAAATCAAATGTTGCATTGGATTAAAGAAGCCCGATGGAAAGATCTTCTCTAACTTGCAGATCAACTCCGGCGCCAACTCTTCCATTTCTTCTAGCACACCAGGCGATAGTTCTTTCGCACAAAGAACACGGAAGAAATAGCCGAGTTCTGCCAGTACTAGCCATTCATCCTCAGGGATGAAGCCACGCAACATCACCGGCATTACCCGCTCAATCCATATGTGCCAATCATGACTCTTGAGACCAAATATCTTCAATTTATCAAGACTGGCTCCCCTCAGTAGATTCGCTGCATACCCATCGGGTAACATCAACTGCATTTTCACCCACAAGATAATTTCCCTCATAGCTGGCCTTCCAAGATTGAACCATGCCTTTGGCTTCGTCCAGGTCTGCTTTCCTTTCGGTTCTTTCATGTTTTGTAACGGCCTATCACATAGCGCCTCCAGATCGACTCTAGCCTTAGTATTATCCTTTGACTTCCCATCTATGCCGAACAATGTACCAAAAAGTGCCTCAGCGATATTCTTCTCAGTGTGCATCACGTCGATGTTGTGTGGGCAAAGGAGGTCTTTGAAGTAAGGCAGATCCCATAAGCATGTTTTGTGAGTCCAGGCGTGCTTAGAATTATACCCCTTGAAGTACCCTGGACGCTCTGGATCTGGCTCGAGAGCGTTTAACTGATCCAGGGTCTGTTGGCCTGTCAATGCAGGTGGTGCAGAGTTTTTGACAACTCTACCTCTCATGAAGTTCTTCTTGTCTTTCCTAAACTTATGGCGAGGATTCGGGAACTGTCTATGCATGTCGAAGCAAGAAAACTTGCGACCGGCCTGAAGCCAACGAAACTCAAGAGCTCCCTTGCATGTGGGGCACGGGAACCTTCCATGCACACACCAGCCAACGAATAGCGCATACGCCGGCAAGTCATGCGTCGAGTACATGTACCAGACACACATTATGAAGTTCTGTTTGCTATAGGCATCGTATGTCTTGAACCCATTATCCCAGGCTTCTTGCAATTCGTCCTTAAGCGGTTGCATGTACACATTCATATTTTTCCCCGGATAGTTGGGACCTGGAATTATGAACGTCAGGAAAATGTTCTTTCTTTGCATAATCTGTACGGGGGGGAGATTGAGTGGAAAGACAAATACGGGCCAACAACTGTATTGGGCTGCCGTCATACCAAACACACTGAACCCATCCGTGCTGATGCCGACTCGAGGATGCCTCGGATCTGCCGCTTTGTCACCATGTAATTCATCAAACTTTTTCCACGCAACACCATCCGATGTGTGTAAAATCATCAGATTCCCATCTGCATCTAGTTCGGTTCTTTTGCCCGTTTTGTGCCATGTCATCTGTCTGGCCGTCACTTCGGCCATGAAAAGACGTTGAAGTCTTGGTACGATTGGCATATACCGAAGAACACTAACGGCGATTTTGGTCTGTGTCTTCTCACCCATACCGTTGTCTACCACAACATACCTGGAAGACTTGCAAATGGGACAATAGTTCAAGTCCGCATAGTCAAGCCTAAACAAGACACATCCTTTCTCACAGGCATGTATCTTATCATAGGGCATCTTCAGTGCACGGAGGATTTTGTCCGACTGGTACAGGTTTGCAGGCATTACATGGCCTTTGGGTAGAAAGCGTCCAAATACTGTCATCATTGCATCGTAGCATTCTCTGCCCAAGTTGAACTGAGCCTTCAGAGCCATTACTTGTGAGATGGCATCCAACTGACAAAGCTCAGTGTGCTCATGGAGCGGACGTTTTGAAGACTCCAACATTTCATTGAAGGCCTTTGCAGATTCCTCCATCTCCTCGTCCGAATCCCGAGCATCATCAAAGTCTTGCACCATGTTTTCCATCCCGGTACCATGCTCGTCGGTGCGACGACGATCCACCTCAGCTCGGTCACGTTGGGCAGACTCACCATGAAATCTCCACACCGTATAATCAAGCGTAAAACCACTCTTCTTCAGGTGTTTGCCCATTTCAGCCTCTGTCCTCTTTTCCCAATTGCCGCACCGTAAACAGGGGCACCAGGTTTTCCTCTGGCCATTTGCAAATGCGGCTCGCACAAACCCCTTGGTTTTTGTGAACCATTCAGTGCTCCATTTGTTTTGACCAGTGTGACCGGTGTACATCCACGCACGATCACTCATCTTGACTTTCAAAGCTACTAGACACACAACAAATATATATATATATAATTCACCATGTATATATTCATCAGTTGATCTACTTTGTTAATTTTATTACGTCCATGCAACCTACACTCTAATAGGTAATGATAGGTCCTAATCCCACCCGAGTATGTTTAGATTGGGTTCATTTTCCCATGCTATGCTCCGGATCCTACGCAAAATTTTGGCAACACCTCCCCGCTGTTCTCCTGATACATGTCTCTGCAATAAACAGAGAGGATGTGTACCCGGAGAACAACAGGGGAGGCACTGACGAAATTTATGCGTCGGATCCGGAGCAAAGCATATGGGAAAACGAACCCAATCTAAACATACTCGGGCTGTCCATGGATAGCGTTGGACAATTCGAAAGAATCAAGGTTATAAATATGCAAATGCATGCATATTTATAACTATGACGCTTTCGAACGGGAGACACATATTGGTTACGCATACTGATGATTCAAGACACATATGTAGCTAGCTATCAAGTTTCATCGGAATGGATCAAATAATTAATGGGGGAGGAGGACATGTCATTTGTGCTCACCCACGAACGAAGGGGCAGAGCTCGTCAAACGCACGGCGAGGTCGTCGAACACCAAACCTCGCAGCGATGAAACAACTGCACATTCAAAACTACCCGATCAACACAATTATATATGATGTTTTTCATAACAAAATCGAAAGATATATGACCTAACTAATAATTCACAAATATATGACCCCGTCGGCTTCTGGAAGGCCAAAGAACACCTTTTCGGGAGGTGTCAGGGGTCGGGGTGTCGTGTCGGTCTCGGGGTGCCGTGTCGGGGTCG
>NW_025226162.1:22777-74791 GCF_018294505.1 Triticum aestivum | reverse complement strand
GGGAGGAGAGAACGGCCGGCGAGGAGAGAAAGTGAGTAACGGGCGGGGGGGTACGGGCCGTTAGGTAGTGCCCTCTTTGCCGTCCGCTTTTTTGCCTCTTTGTCGTCTGCTAGCGGACGGCAAAGAGGTGGCCCGTTAAGTTTTTCCCAAACGGGCGGGGGGTGGGGGCCACCTCACTCTTTGCCGTCCGCCAGCGGACGGCAAAGATTCTTTGCCGTCTGCTGGCAGATGGCAAAGAGCTTGCAGATGGCAAAGAGCTTCTTTGCCGTCTGCCCTTGCTTTGCCGTCTGCTTTTGGGTAGCTGATGGCAAAGAGCTTCTTTGCCGTCAGCTAGCATACGGCAAAGATCTGGCAGATGGCAAATTAGCTGATTCCAGTAGTGAGGTACTCGCGTAAATTTTGAGACCAATATAATTGATACCGTAACCCCGGAGGAGTACATAAGGGACACTTTCCAGAATGTTTCAGACTCCGAAAAGGAATAGGTATGTGGTACGATAAGTAAACCGACTCCAAAACGTTTCCAATAATAAGATCTCTTTGTTTTGGAATATTAAAAAAATGGAAAAGTAAAAGTAGTCCGAAAGGGACATGATGCCACCACAAGAGTGGAGGGCGCGCCCTACCCCCCTGGGCTCCCCCCCCGACCTTGTAGCTGCCTCGTGTGCCCTCCGGACTCCGTTTTCTTGCAGAATACTTCTTATGGTCGGTAAAAATTCATTATATAATCTCTCGAAGGTTTTGACCACCGTACCACAACAAATTCCTCTGTTTTCGTTTTGAGTTGTTCCTGCAGCAGATTTGAAGCAAGATATCATCCCAAGACTCGAAGGGAGAGAGCTACATGTATGATCACATCACAAACCCAAAAGCATTTGGGGATGTGGAAGATTATGGCTGGACCACGGAGGAAGAAGAAGACTATGACCCAAAGGGGAAGGAGGAGACAAGCTCCGGTGAAGAGGACGATCCACTACCACAACCTGGCGATATGCATGTGGAGTTCAAGAAGTCAAGCTTCCCTAAGGTTCAATCTATCCCACCATGTTTTTCGCAGGACAGCAAGGCGGCATCATGCAAAAAGATAATGAAACTCGAGCTTGAGAATGAGGATCTAAGGGAGGAAAATTTTAGCCTCAGACGAAAGCTAGAGAAGAGAAATGCAACAACTCCTTCATCATCACCTATGAAGAAAGAGATCTAATTACATGGGTATGGGCACTCCCCCTTGGACTGCCAAGCTTGGGGGAGTGCCCCGGTATTGTATCACTATCACATCTTTATCTTTATCGTTTTTCTTAGTTCGATCCTTTTGGTTATATCTTGATCTAGTAGAATAAAGTTTTTAGTTTTATCTAGCTTTGAGTTTTGCCTTATGATCCCCATCTATGTAATCGAGTCCGTGAGTTATATAATAAAGAGTAGTTTTGAGATAAGGGCTTTGCTTTCTTGTTATGATCTTGAGGGATTTAAATAAGAAAGAATAAAAAGAAATAAAAAGATCATATATTGATCTTATGGAGAGTAATGACTTCACATATAAAGAGTGTGATGAATAAAAGTTATTGAGAGTTGACAAACATAGTTTTGGTCATTGTTGCAATTAATAGGAAGTAATAAAGAAAGAGAGGCCTCACATATAAATACACTATCTTGGACATCTTTTGTAATTGTGAGCACTCGTTAAAATATGACATGCTAAAAGGCTGATGTTGGACAAGGAAGACAAAATAATGAGTTTTGTTTTCTTACATCCGAATAGAAGTTATATTGTTTTGGATCATCCAACATGTTGAGCTTGCCTTTCCCTCTCATGCTAGCCAAATTCTTTGCACCAAGCAGTAGAGATACTACTTGTGCTTACAAACATCCCTAAACCCAGTTTTGCCATGAGAGTCCACCATACCTACCTATGGATTGAGTAAGATCCTTCAAGTAAGTTGTCATCGGTGCAAGCAATAAAAATTGATCTCTCTAAATATGTATGATCTATTAGTGTGAATAAAACAAGCTTTATATGAACTTGTGATAAGGAAGAAATAAAAGTGACGGACTGCATAATAAAGGTCTTTTATCACGAGTGGCAATATAAAGTGACGTTATTTTGCATTAAGATTTTGTGCATCCAACCATAAAAGCGCATGACAACATCTGCTTCCCTCTGCGAAGGGCCTATCTTTTACTTTTATCTTCTACTATTATACAAGGGTCAAGGTGATCATCACCTCTCCTTTTATACTTTTTCCTTTGGCAAGCTCTATGTGTTGGAGAGCTCCCGACATATATATCCACTCGGACGTAGGTTTTCATAAAATATTATTGTTGACATTACCCTTGAGGTAAAAGGTTGGGAGGCGAAACTATAAGCTCCTATCTTTCTCTGTGTCCGATAGAAACTTTGATCCCATAAGTATCACGTGAGTGTTAGCAATTGTGAAAGATTAAATGATAGTTGAGTATGTGGACTTGCTGAAAAACTGTCTAATTGACTCTTTCCGACGTTATGATAAATTGAAAGTGTTTCAATGACTAAGATCATAGTTTGTTAGTTTTCAATAAAGTTTCTGATTCATACTTTACCTTGTGAACGAATTATTAGTTTAGCATAAGAAATTATATGACAATATATGTTGCTGTTCTAAAGATGATCATGATGCCCTCATGTCCATATTTTATTTTTTATCGACACCTCTATCTCTAAACATGTGGACATATTTATCGATATCGGCTTTTGCTTGAGGACAAGCGAGGTCTAAGCTTGGGGGAGTTGATACGTCCATTCTGCATCATTCTTTTAAATTGATATTTATTGCATTATGGGCTGTTATTACACATGATATCACAATACTTATGCTTATTCTCTCTTATTTTACAAGGTTTACATGAAGAGGGGGAATGTCGGCAACTGGAATTCTGAACTGGAAAAGGAGCAAACATTAGAGACCTATTCTGCACAACTCCAAAAGTCCTGAAACTTCACGGAGCATGTTTTTGGAATATATATAAAATATTGGGTGAAGAAAGAACCAGAGGGGGGCCACCTGCCAGCCACAAGGGTGGAGGGCGCGCCCTACCCCCTGGGCCCGCCCTCTACCTTGTGGGCCCCCTGGCAGGCCTCCGATGCCAATCTTTGGCTATGAGTTGTCTTTCACCCTAGAAAAAATCAAGAAGAAGTTTTCGGGACGAAGCACCGCCGTCTCGAGGCGGAACCTGGGCAGAACCAATCTACGGCTCCGGCGGAGCTGTTCTGTCGGGGAAACATACCTCCGGGAGGGGGAAATCATCGCCATCGTCATCACCATCGATCCTCTCATCGAGGGAGGGTCAATCTCCTTCAACATCTTCAACAGCACCATCTCCTCTCAAACCCTAGTTCATCTCTTGTATTCGATCTTGGTCCCAAAACCTCAGATTGGTACTTGTGGGTTGCTAGTAGTGTAGATTACTCCTTGTAGTTGATGCTAGTTGGTTTATCCGGGGGAAGATTATATTTTTAGATCCTTAATGATAATTAATACTCCTGTGATCTTGATTATGATTATGCTTTGTGGTTAGTTACGTTTGTTCCTGAGGACATGCGAGAAGTCTCGTTATAAGTAATCATGTGAATTTGGTATTCGTTCGATATTTTGTCTCTATATTGGGTGAGATGTATGTTGTCTCTCCTCTAGTGGTGTTACGTGAATGTCGACCACATGACACTTCACCATTACTTAGGCCTAGGGGAAAGCATTGGGAAGTAATAAGTAGATGATGGGTTGCTAGAGTGACAGAAGTTTAAACCCTAGTTTATGCGTTGCTTCGTAAGGGGCTGATTTGGATCCATATGTTTCATGCTATGGTTAGGTTTACCTTAATACTTCTTTCGTAGTTGTGGATGCTTGCGAGAGGGGTTAATCATAAGTGGGAGGCTTGTCCGAGGAAGGGCGGCACCCAAGCACCGGTCCACCCACATATCAAATTATCAAAGTAACGAACGTGAATCATATGAGCATGATGAAAACTAACTTGACGACAATTCCCATGTGTCCTCGGGAGCGCTTTGCTTTATATAAGAGTTTGTTCAGGCTTGTCCTTTGCTACAAAAAGAATTGGGCCACCTTGCTGCACCTTAGTTACTTCATTTACTTGTTACCCGTTACGATTTATCTTATCACAAAACTATCTGTTACCGATAATTTCAGTGCTTGCAGAGAATACCTTGCTGAAAACCACTTGTCATTTCCTTCTGCTCCTCGTTGGGTTCGACACTCTTACTTATCCAAAGGACTACCATAGATCCCGTATACTTGTGGGTCATCAGCAGCCCGGCGCCGCTGTGCCCTAGCAGCCCCGCCACCCACTCTGACCGTCCGCCTGAGCTCCGATAGCGAAGCAACCTAGTGATACGTCGCAGCCTGCAGGAACCATCCGATATAATTGGTCGACATGTACGTTTCTAATAGAAACCATAGCAATTTGGATCATTCGATTGAATGGGCGATTGAGCAATTGAATTGTTGTTCATTGAGCTGCACCAGTTTGCAAACATTATGCAAGATTTTTTAAGGTTGCATTTTTTATAGTGGCAGCTAGTTAGAAAGAAAAAAACTAGAAATTAGGATCCGTTCATAGGAGCCCACTTTAGATTATGTGGTAATTTTGACCCTTACAATCGAGTTCGTTTTTAATAATTTGATTTGCAAAATTCGTCTTTGCTACATTGCTAGATCTAGTTAGCTGGAAGAGGGTAATGGAAGAATTTTGAGCCGGAGACGAGCAGTTGCTGGCAAGTGCGTGGAAATATGCTCCTGGTTTCTGAGCGAGAAAGCTCTTGAGTTGCACTCGCTGGGCCTAAACTTGGAAGTAACATCGGATGAACTGAAGCGGATGGTTCATGAAAACAATGGCGCAATCTCAATGGAGATTATCCTCTAGGCAATGGAAGAAGCGATGGGGTCACCGGATCCTTAACAACGAGTGCGATGGTTCGAGTATTGCTCCTGCCTATCGTCGTCGAATCCAGAGCCGGAAGGGTCGGTAAATTTGCGTATTATTGACATCGTTGACGAGGAAACATAAGAGGAGGATGCAAACGATAAGGAGGGGGAGGAGAATCCTGGTGAGGAGGAGCGAGAGATTTGTAACGAGGAGGAGGAGGAGCAAGAGGATTCCGAAGAGGAGGAGAAGGAAGAGGATTCTGACGAGGAGAAGGAGAAGGGGGAGGATTCCGACGAGGAGTGGGAGGAGGATGTGGAAGACGACAAATACCAGGGGGTTTGGAGATCATCATCCAGAATGAGGTTGCAGAAGAGGTGTGCTATCTGGTGATATGAAGATCATCGCTCATCCTTCGTCGGCAGACATGAACCTGACCATTCCAGTGGATGACGAGGATGAGGAGATGAATGACCAGGAGTTGATGGAGGCTGGTGTCGGGGAGGATCTGTAGCGGCCCTACTTAGAGTCCAAGCCGGGTTGCAAGACTGTCCCAATAGTGGTGGAGCCGTATGAGCTCTCGGCTCAATTTGGGCAAAGTTCACAATGGTCCCACCACCTCCTGGCTCATCATCTTAAGCGTCTCCAACCCCCTTCTCGCTAGTGACAAATATCCAATATGTGGATGTCCAGTGTAAACTGAAAAAAAATATGAAGTTGTTGTACTATGATTTGCTAAGCTTAATCATGTCGTCAACTTATGTTTGAATGTGTTTACAAAGTTGGTGTATGCTACCTTTAGGAATACCTACGTTGAGTGGCTTTTGCATGTTCAAGAACAATGCATCATGCAAACTTTTCTAAAAGTAGCCACATGCAACACTTACTTAAAAAGGTGCAACATGCAAAAATAACCAAAAATAGGTCAACATAGAATGAGAGTATCATGCACTTGCAGAGCTTATCAAAAAAATTGCAACATGTACATATGTAGTCCAAAATGGTGCAACACGTATGCAAGTAGTCCAAAAAAGTGCAACATATACATCGACCCAATTTTTAAACTTGTGTATTACAAGTTTATTATATTTCCTACTAACATGTTCACATAAGATCACTCAATGCAAAAGGTTTTAAATTTTTTAGGTTTTTTTATTTTCTTTGATTTTTTTCCAAAATATGGTCAAACTTGCAAGGTTGACCATTCCTAGCAAATGCTTGGGAATTTCATCTTTGGTTGTGCCCAGTGCCTACACTACCAATTATAAGCATAAAATGATTTTTTTTCTAATTTTCAGGACCAACAAAAATCACACTTGTAGTTCAAATTTGAGCAAGTCCTGATAAATCTCTAGAAATTCACTAAATGGATGAAATATAGAAATAAACAAGAAAATTCATGAAATTGAGGCATTGTGTATCGTATGTGGTCTACTTTGGATAAAAAATGAATGGGCCACATTCATAACCAGGGGGTCTTTCGAAAAGTATCCAGTCTATTTGGGCTCTAGTTATATATTGTTCGGTCAACAAGGGGTCTTTTGCAAAATTTGCAGCTCTCTCTGCTGTGCCGCCGCCCGTACGAATGCCACCAAGAGGGGAGAGCCACGCGGAGGTGCTCCATTACCACAGCCACCGCCTCCACCGCTCCTTCCCGCCACCGTGCATTCCCGCCAATTCTAGATGTCGTGAAAACAATCAACCGCCACCACTTGCATCCCCTTCCTGGTACTCCACTGATTAAATACCGGTGTTCGGAATCGTTCCACCGATACTTCACTCCATTGCTTCCACGGGTTGTGAAATCCAATCCAGACCTAGTACAGCCGCCATGGTAAGGCAGCTTCTGACCGCAAGGTTCTCCACAGGAGGTCATTGCCCCAGGGCGCCGGTGCCCGGTACCAGCGGTAGCGGGCTCCAACTCCGGCAAGGGCTCCAAGACTGGCACCAGCCCCAACTCCAGCGTGGGCTCGCTGGGCTTGGGCTCCTACTCCAAGAACACCGAGCTCGTGCAGGCATTGTCCGAGCTGTCTCGTAATCGCTGGGAGGCTGAGGAGGAAGGCGCCAAGGAGGTGGCCTTCGAGGCGATGCAGTAGCACCTCGATGTCCACAGTGTGGAAGACGAGGTAGAGGAAGATGTGATGACTCCTGCATATGATGTTGTCTTGCTCACTACCCAGGCCGAGGAGGCCCTGTGCTCGGCGCATCAGCAGCTCAACCAGGTGGTGCTAGCCGCGTCTCTGTCCACATCGCAGCCAGAGGCTGTTAGGCGTCGGGCGGCTGAAGAAGTGGCGGCAGCTTAAGAGCAGAGCAGAAGAGGGCGGCCACTCTATGTCGTCGTCCTATTCTCCTTTGACGATGAAGACCACAACAACGACGATGATGGCACCATTATCCTTTCGTTCGATCAAGACAACTAGCCTCTGTCGACGCTGGCTGGCCATCTTATGTCGCCCCTGTTAAAAAATCGTGCTTGTTAAGACTTTCTGAATCTCAGAATCCGATGTGTTTTACACTGGCACGTTCTTTCTTTCCAGGGTCACTGATTCGTGTGCCCTTCTGTAATGTAGAATCCCTAAAAAAATTCAGGTCATATAGTCGAGGCTCTGCAAATAAGCACAAAGACACATCCGACTAAAATGGCTCACACTATGCATAGTCAACCGTTGCTCTCGTGTTCGACCCCCACGGGCGGCACTGTATTCCACCCTTAATTTTGCAAATAAACCAGACACTGACATGTGGGTCCTGGGATGCCCGACCATCATTATATTCCACTATTTTTCCCTAATAAATATGCTGACAGGTGGCTCCCGGGTGCTCCATGCATCACTATATGCGCCAGGTAACGGTCAACTATGTTGACCGGACAGAAACGCTCGGTTCGGCATTTTTGAGTGTCGGGCGAGGTGGAGAAAAGTGAGGGATGTTAGTTGTGTGGGGCAAAACTGAGGAGTACTAAGCAACCAAGGTCATAGGAATAGAAAATAGAAATCCCTTTTTTATTCATTACCTTTTTGTTTCCAAATTGTGCTATTTTACATCCCATGCGTGCACCCTCTGGACCTCTTTCCATGGTGGCATCGTATAATAGATTGAGATCCTACATCAGTGGCACATAATGAGATGAGTCTTCTGTGTTACACCTCTCAAATTCCATCCATATTGGCATGAGTTTTAGTATATATATACACAAAAAATCAACACATATATACCACATTTTAGTATTTCAGCACATATATACCACGTGCGATGGAATAAAAAATGGTATTATTTTTTAGAAGTAGATAACAATAAGCTTGAACTAGATGGCACCAAACAATTTCCAATTACAATCATGGATGAGTAGCCTCTAAGTGAACTTCTTAGAGAAACATTGACATATTTTCTTTCTTCTTTTTTCAATTACAAGACAAACAAGAGGGACACATTTTTCTCTAATTTTCTTTCATTCAAGCTACTTGTGCAATTCCTACATAGAAATGATCAAGTGAAGGCGACTATATAATAAGATCACCAAAATCAAAGACAAAATTATGAGTTCACAAAACAAGATCAACACATTTAAACAACATCATGCACGTGGTTAAGGGGAGAGGATTTTGGGTCGAGGTTGGCGGTTGTCTTCCCGTATGCGGATATGCCGGTACTCAGGTATGGGTATGGCCTTCCCATCCCGTACCCGCCTTACCCACTCGGTACAATTTCTTCCCATTTATATACCCATGGGTATATATTTTCTCAAACCCTTACCCTAATAGGGTTTTTACCCGTCGGGTTTGCGGGTTGCGGGCACCCATTGCCATGTTGAGGCATGACACATGTGGTTCGAGAAACCATAGGCCTTATGGTAGTGGCACAATCCACCCGTATTCGCCTCACCACTGAGCTATCAGGATCTGTTCGCCAAGGCCGTTTGCCAAATATAGTTGATGTTTTACTTAGTCAAATTGACATATATAATACGTTGCTATTTACTTGAAAGACACGCCCCTCCGTCCCATAATATAAAATCGTTTTTCAAGCTATGTTAGCTTGAGAAACGATCTTATATTATGGGACAAGAGAGTATTTCATAGAAACTAAATCGATATTCAAAATATACGTTTGAAGACGACATCGATGAGTATCAAACCGTGACATTGGCACATTGTCGAATTTAACATTTGAGACAGAATGAGTAAAGTCATTTAACTAGAGCCCTATAAGATCACATGCACCGTCAGATTTATGTAGTTCATGGTTCGAGCTCACTGTCATCAATGCACTCAACTACACTACTCCACGAGAGACTGAGATTAGGTAAACCTCTTAGTCCCGTCATTAATCTGCTGTGCACACGCTAGGTCCATCCATGGGGCCCAACTCAACATCCAGCAAAATGCATTAACGACCATCGATGGATTCCAACTTCAAACAACAACCTAAATTTATGTATTTGCTCGCGTGCATCAACCCAATTGGTCCATCTGGACGCAATACTTGTGTACAGTTATTACGAATGGGATCCCATATTTGCCAGAATCCCTATTTAAGCTCATGCATCCCCTACAGAACTCCTCACAAGTACAACCACTTAGCAAGTCCATCCATCTCATCATCTACATCTGAGCTCAGCACTACTACTATTGCTAGCTTGATCAAGATGGCCCGTGCTGCAGCTGCTCAACTCGTGTTGTTCACCCTCGTGGCAGCAATGGTCCTCACAGCCACAGACGCTGCAATCTCCTGTGGCCAGGTGAGCTCTGCCTTGAGCCCCTGCATCTCCTATGCACGCGGCAGCGGCTCCAGCCCACCTGCGGCCTGCTGCAGTGGTGTCAGGAGTCTGGCCGGCGCAGCGCGGAGCACCGCTGACAAGCAAGCGGCGTGCAAGTGCATTAAGAGTGCTGCTGGTGGGCTCAACGCTGGAAAGGCCGCAGGCATCCCCTCCAAGTGCGGCGTCAGCATCCCCTACGCCATTAGCTCATCCGTGGACTGCTCTAAGATTCGCTGATCAACCACTGGCCACCATGGTCGCCGCCTATAGTGCCATCCATCGACACTAACTATGTTCGGGTCACACACACACACACATACACACATATATACGAATAAATGCTGTTCATGTGAGACAGAGAGGAGTATGTATGTCGAGCCAGTTCTGCATGGCCGGTCACACTATTGTATCGATGTTTGGTTGTTACTTCTCTCCCATTGAGGAGATACATGAGGTTGTTGTACTTTGTACCATGTGCACTTCTGATTTATGGATCATATATTCAGCAGTACTCGCATGCGTCGTTATTACACATGCATGGCTGGCAAAACATTAGATTCCTGTTTCTTGCTCCAACCAAAATGTAGGCATGCGTTGTTATTTACTATAATGGAACAATCACATTTCGCTTGTTTCAGTTCCTCTTACAAACACTACCTTTTTGTTTTTTAGGAAATTGGGGCCGCCCCCTCCAAAGAAATCATGATCTCCTCCTATTACAAACTATAACAAACCGAACTGAAATTGATACTAAAGCGATATCCATAAACACCAGATACCAGATACCAGCATAACAAACGCAAAGATAACAATGCAACCACCAGTAAACACACCCAAAAACTGTGAGAGACGACACCGAAATTTAGTGAATGCAACCACCAATGAAAACTCCTACTGGTAATTGTTTCTAAGAAATTGGAGTGGTGGTATATTTCTGAAAAACGCACCCACAACATAGATCGTCTGGCCAAATGTAAACAACTTCAGGTCTCTGGGACTGCTCGAATCACCATGTTCCGATTCACCACAAAAAATTTCTAGATGGGTTTTGGTAAATTTCAAACCACATACAGGAAAGATCATCATGCAAGATTGTAATTAATTAAGCACCAATTGTTAGCAAGTACGCCAATGAAAAATTGGAGCACTCTTGGTCATGATGTACTTACAATATACTCTATTTTTGCTAGCAATGGATCAGGGAGTATGAAATGGTAATTACGAAACCATCGAAAGTTGCTCTAAAAAATGAATCCACTTACAACAGAAGAAAGCCGAGTGGAGAATGGCAATGAGTACTTGCGCAGGAAAATTTAAAAAATATTCACTCAAATAGGACTAAGGGGACAATGCCATTTGTTGCCAATGTATGAGAGGCCTCGTGTGCACCTTTTTCCTCTCTTGTAATTTAGGATGTGTATTTGTAAAAACATTGTTTATATATTAACCAGGACGTGTGTATATATGCATTTTGATCAAAGTTTTGCCGTTAGCTTGATCAATAAATAACTTAAATAGATGTCGAACGATCAATTTTGTTTGAGGGTGGTGCGCTCATACCATTGTTAAAGAAAGGACATGCATGGGTATTTTGTGAGGACACAAAAGATGATGTTCCTTTCCTTTCTCGTAAAACAAGATTTAATAAAAAAACTAGACCAATGGGAGAGGCCCCGTAGCATTTTCATTAAGAAGCTGTGAGACGTCAAGTTTTAATCCCCGAAATAAATTCAGGAATCGTTTGGGTTCGACGCGCCGGCCGAACTCTCGGCCGGTCGCTTTCCCAGCTACGCTCACACGCTCACACACACAGCTCATCTCCCACCACCGCTTTTTATTTCGAGAAAGCTTATCCTCTACACACTCTCCTCCCCCATGCGTTGCATCTCTCCTCCCAAATCCCAATCCGCCATGAAATCCCTCCCTCTTTTTCCTCTGATCCGTGCCAACGAGCAAGCCACTCCGATTAGCCAGCGCCGCCCCTTGAACTTTCCCCTTAGTCTATCCACCCACGATCCATGGCCACAAACGGCGGCGCTCTGGACCTGGCGATGCGTAGTGCTGCAAGGAGGCAGGTCCCCATGCTGGAACCATCATTATGCTAGAACCATCGATGCGCCATGCTGGAAGCTCTAAGGCCACCGTGCTGGAATCCGGCCACGCTCGTGCTGGAACCGGTGAAGTACTTGCGCATGAAAATTAACAACTATTGCTCCAAGTGGATGAAGGGAACAATGCCATTTGTTGCTAATTTATGAGATGACTCACGTGCACCTTTTCCTCTGTGGTAAACTGGTAATTTAGGATGTTTATTTGTAGAAACATTGTAAATAAATTTTGCCAGGATGAATGTATGTATGCATTTAGATCGAAGTTTTGCCATTTTCATGCCAACTTAGCTTGATCGATAAATAACATAAATTAATGTTGACCGACCAATTTTGTTTCTGAGTGTGGTGCCCACATATCCATGTGAAAGAAAAGACATGCATCTGGTATTTCGTGAGGAAACAAGAGATGATGTTCCTTTCGTTTCTCGTAAAATAAAATTTAATAAGAACTAGATCAATGGGGCAGCCCTAGTGGCATTTTAATTAAGAAGGTGTGGGACATCAAGTTTTAATCCACGAAGCCCACATGATTCAAACTTTGGTCCGCCAACGCACACAACCACACTCTTTCTATTGGGCCAGACACACATCCACAAATCAAGTAGTAGTAATGATAATAATGGTGATGATGATGATGATGATGATGATGAGGAGGAGGAGGAGGAGGAGGAGGAAAGTTTTTACATGAACTTATGTGTTTTTGAGTTACTAGAATCGCGAGACCTCTTTGGAAAGAACACACATAATGTGATGTACAAAGAAGAAGAAATAGCATGCATGCAGCAACAAGTTATTTGCATCACTTACTTGAGAAGTTTATTCACTGCCTATAGTACTACTATCATTACAAGATTTTTTTCTGTTTCTTGAAATTTTAATTGAATATCAAAAAATGTATGGCATTGTGTAAGTGTCTCAACCCTCAATGTAGCATCTATTTTATCAATTATTTATGTAATTTCAGTTCATCTTACTAAGTGTCTTCAGCTCTTCTTTTTTTGACTTACGAGTCTTTAGCTTTGACAAAATAAAAATAAGAAAACTAAGCTATGTTCTGTCTCACTGGAAGTGGATACTTGGTCGTCAACCACTTGCCTTTATCGTGCAACGGAATAATTAGTAATCATTCTTTTTCCATCTAAAAATATATATTTTTCTGAAGACATATTAGTATATGAATTTGGTTAACTTTGGAGCTTCGCTAGCAAATATGAACTTATATTTTAATTGAAGTACAAATATTTATGGTGTAGCTTAAATTTAAATAAAACCACGACATTTCTATTGGAACGGAGGGAGTACATCTCAGATAATGTCTCGGTAGTAAATAATACAAGGAGGACACGACAAGACATTGGACTTCTACTTTCTGCCTAGGCACAGTGGCATCTTCTTGCACGATGTTTTCTTTATCATTTATAAGCCGACTTATTGTAATTTCACCTCCGTCGCATACAAGATTTTTGTTGCCGAGAAGCTGTCAGACCAAGGAAAAGGTCAAGGGTTATATCAATTTAGGGATCGTAGCCCTAAGAAACCATGAAGTGAGACTAACTTGCAGAAATTGCAGTGCCCTCGATACTGTAAGTTTCCCATGCCTCCTACCCGTATGCATCAAAACTATAGAAAGATGCATCATGGCACACCGATTAGATTTCAACATCTTGTAATAGTATTTTCATCAATATAATGTTGAGGTAGGCTAGAATTGCGGATTTCTGGTAGCATACAAGGTGGGAAGTGTCTATGAAAAGAGAGCCTGGAGAAGGAAAATGACAGATTTTTAAGAATTGGGCCGCAGAGATTGGCGTTGGCCGCATTAATGCTTTCAACGCTACTATACACATCTACATTGGGGTACATTAATGTGGTCCATGTTTGGACGGTGCTTGCGGAAGATTTGAGGAGCTCGATGTGCCGACCAAAATAATATGGGCGTGACTAGTATAGCTTTGTAATTATTGATTTTTTATCAAGGTCGCACAATACAATCCGAGCCATTATGGCGTGATCATTAGAAATGGGAATCAGGTGGTTCAATATTATTGGTGCTTGATGTGTGGCAAAAAATTCATAGCTCACAGACGACTCCATGTATCACTGTTACAGTTAAAAAAAAAAGGTTGGATGTGTATCACGGTACATAGTCCCTATAGCAGTATCAAATTAAACATTTGGGACAGAGTAAGGACATGCATTTGATTCGACACCTACAGGATCACATGCACCGTCAGATTTGTGTAGTTCACAGGTCGAGCTCACTGTCATCATTGCACTCAACTACACTACTCCCTGGTCGATCATTGTGAGGGACTGACTACGTACATGTCTCTTAGTCCTGTTATTAATCTCTTGTGCACACTCTTATCAACCACATTCCACACCGCTAGAATCGTATGCATATGTATGTTTGGTCCGTCCACCGGGCCCAACCTGACAACATCCAACCATCCCCTAAATGCATTAACGCCCATCAATTTATTCCAACATCAAACAACAACCTAAATTTATGAATTTGGTCCATGTGGGAGCAATACTTGACACCATAAAAGTATACAGTTTATTCCAGATGTTGTTTTTTTTTTATAAAAGAGAGGATCATCTCTCCGATTTCCATTAACAGAAATCACCGAGTCTTACAAGAGAACCAAAAGAAATCAGCCTACTCATCTAAACCGCGCATCTTCAGCTAACTGCAGAAGGAAAAAAGGGAACGAGCTAACTGTAGAAGGAAAGGCGGAGAAGGGGATGAAGGTAGGCAGAGCCGCGTCGTTGAAAGGTAGTCGGGGGAGATCACACTGCCATGATTCTCCCCGTCCCCAGCCGCCATCCATGCATCGCTTTGAACACCTCTTCAGCAATCTTTCCCACCTGCTTCACTCCTGCTGCCATCGTCTCACTTCTTGGGGGGAGGGGGGTGGTTCCTGCAAAATATTCCAATCATATCACTTTTTTAGAAACAAATTTACTGGAATACAGGGATCATACATCCTATTATTCTCAAACACTGTTCCATTATGCAATTTCCAGAGTGTCCAGCAGATGGCAGATACCCCTACCATCACAATACCCCTTTCCACTTTCCCAACTTTTTTAACCCAAATTCTCATCAAGGAATCTAGATTTTCTAGAATGTCTATTAGTTTAAATGCACACTTCAGAACATTCCACAATAAGCCAGCTACGGAGCAGGTGAGAAAAAAGTTATCAATACTCTCATCACGCCCACAAAAGGGACATTTTTTGTCTCCTTTCCAACCTCTGCATAGTAGGTTATCTTTGACAAGAATGCTATTTCTAAGAGCCAGCCACATAAAGGGATGGGGTTATTTGATCCCATTCTCTATTAAGTGTCTGTAAAAAGATTTAACAGAATATATACCATCCTTAGTAAGTGTCCATTTAATCTCATCTTTCCTGTCAGCCAAGGTGATTGAAGCACATCCCTCTTTAATAAGTTCCCACAGTTCTTTAGAATCACCAATTAGAGTTCTTCTCTAAAACTTGAGTAACAGTTTTATTCTTATCAAAACCAAAATAATAAAGTCTAGGGAAGCTTATTTTTAGAGCTATGGATCCGATCCATCAATCTTCCAAAAATCGAACATTTTTTCCATCCCCCACTATGAATCTGCACAGGGACAGAAAATGTTCTCTGCATTTTAGAAGTTCCCCCAGAATTGTGAGTCCTCATGTCTAGCTGTTATATGTATGCATGCAGTGCCATGCCATTTTAATTCCAAAAAAATTAAAAAATGATCAGAAAAACATTGAACCTTGCTTGATGTAATGTCATGCCACAAGATGATGTCGTAAAAAAATTGGCCTGTTTGACGAAAGTTTGGACACACCCCCCTCACAAACCGGAGCAACTCACTAGAAGGCTCGTGGTTCCGAGAGGGAACAATGCATGTTTGATGACGAACAAGAGATGGCTTCCTCTTACGGACTTCAATATTTTTTTTACATTTAACATGCACTAATACAACTGTCATGTGAAAATTGGAAAATTTCAGGGGTCATTTGACCTTTTAAAGACATTTAAGTGATTTTCTAGCCATTTAATGACCGTAATTCAAATTTGAACTACATCTACATGCAATATATAACCATAACGGTTTGAAAAATCATATTTGTGTATTTGTGTGTGAGTTAATTCCATGTACAGTAAATTAGAAGGAATTTCAAACATATTGGTCTCACGACATGGACACATGCATATGTATACATGGAGTGCCATGGCATTTTAATTCCAAAAAGTTGAAAAATGATCAGAAAAACATGAAACGTTGCTTGATGTAATGTCATGCCAGCAAGATGATGTGGTAAAAATTTGGCCTGTTTGACGAAAGTTTGGACACACCCCCCTCACAAACCGGAGCAACTCACTAGAAGGCTCGTGGTTCCGAGAGGGAACAATGCATGTTTGATGATGAACGAGAGATAGCTTCCTCTTACGGCTTTCAATTTTTTTTACATTTAACATGCACTAATACAACTGCCATGTGAAAAATTGGGAAATTTCAGGGGTCATTTGACCTTCTAAAGACATTTAAGTGATTTTTTAGCTATTTAATGGCCGTAATTTAAATTTGAACTACATCTACATGCAACGCCTAACCATAACGGTTTGAAAAATCATATTTTGTGTACTTGTGTGCGAGTTAATTTTATCTACAGTAAATTAGAAGGAATTTTCAATCATATTGGTCTCACGACATGGACACATGCATATGTATGTATGGAGTGCCATGGCATTTTAGTTCCAAAAATAAAAAATAATAATCAGAAAAACAAGAAACCTTGCTGGATGTAATGTCATGCCACCAAGATGATGTGGTAAAAAAATTGGCGTGTTTGACAAAAGTTTGGACACACCTCCGTCACAAAGTAGAGCAACTCACTAGAAGGTTCGTGGTTCTGAGATAGAACAATGCATGTTTGATGACGAATGGGAGATAATTTCCTATTATGGCCTTAAATTTTTTTTCTATGTTCAATTTGCACTAATACAACTGTCATGTGAAAATTTTGAAAATTTCAGAGGTCATTTGAGTTTTTAAACACATTTAAGTGATTTTCTAGCCATTAAATGACCGTAATTAAAATTTGAACTACGTCTACATGCAACGGCTAACCATAACGGTTTGAAAAATCATATTTGTGTACTTGTGTGCGAGTTAATTCCATGTGCAGTAAATTAGAAGGAATTTTTAAAAATATTGGTCTCACGGCATTGACACATGCATATGTATGCATGGAGTGCCATGACATTTTAATTCGAGAAAATTAAAAAATAATCAGAAAAACATGAAACCTTGCTTGATATAATGTCATGCCACCAAGATGATGTGGTAAAAAAATTGGCCTGTTTGACGAAAGTTTGCACACCCCCCTCACAAACCGGAGCAACTCAATAGAAGGTTCGTGGTTCCGAGAGGGAACAATGCATGTTTGACAACGAACGGGAGATAGCTTTCTCTTACGACCTTCAATTTTTTTCTACGTTTAACGTGCACTAATACAACTGCCATGTGAAAATTTGGAAAATTTCAGGGGTCATTTGAGCTATTAAATACATTTAAGTGATTTTGTAGCCATTTAATGATTGTAATTCGAATTTGAACTACATCTCCATGCAACGGCTAACACTAACGGGTTGAAAAATAATATTTGTGTACTTCTGTGCGAGTTAATTTCATGTGCAGTAAAATAGAAGGAATTTTCAAACATATTGGTCTCACGGCATGGGGACATGCATGGAGTGTCTTGGCATTTTAATTCCCGAAAATAAAAAAATGATCAGAAAAATATGAAACCTTGCTTGATGTAATGTTATGCCACCAAGATGAGGTGGTTTGGACAGAGCCTCCTCACAAACCGGAAGTTTGGACAGAGCCTCCTCACAAACCGGAGTAACTCGCTATAAGGTTCGTGGTTCAGAGAGGGAACAATGCATGTTTGATGACGAACGGGGGATAGCTTCGTGTTACGGCGTTCAAATTTTTTTCTACGTTTAACGTGCACTAATACAACTGTCATGTGCAAATTTGGAAAAATTCAGGGGTCATTTGACCTTTTAAAGACATTTAAGTGATTTTCTAGCCATTAAATGACCGTAATTCAAATTTGAATTACATCTACATGCAACGGCTAACCATAACGGTTTGAAAATTATATTTTTGTGTATTTGTGTGTGAGTTAAAAAATCATCAGACGATGTAAAAATCTGGTGTTCAAAAAAGAAAATGTAAAGATCTGGCAAGACAACCGGCACCCACACATTGGCACTCTATCTCGCGGCTCGAGGTTTGGTAGGTGAGTGGCAGGGATCATTAATCAAACACGGTTCTGTATTGGAAACCGTCAGCTATTATGTTCACACACGGATTTTGCTGCGGCAATCGTGTGTAATTCAAACTACTCTACTTGTAAATTCCGACGACTGGTGTGTGTACTGTTCCTGTCGATCTAGATTCCGGCCGCCAATAAATACTACCTTGCCCACGTCGTCCCGCCTGCGTTCTCATCTACATCCTCCCCTCGCTCGCCTTCTCTCTCTCTCTCTCAAATCTCTGTCATGGCGCCGCCGGTCTGCCCACGCGCCGACGAGGAGTCGCCGCCCCCCAAGGACGCTCACTCGAATAGCGGTGACGAGGACCCCTACCCGCCGCCCGATGAGGTTGCGCCGGGCCCCCCAACTTTGGATTGGTTTGGGACCAGTACAATCTTTGTCTGTGGAAGTCGCTGCCGCCGGCTGAGAAAGCCAAACAAGTGGCGTTCAAGAAGGAGATGGCGGAGGAGGAAGCCAGGTACTAGGCGGCCTGTGAAGCCTGTGATGCCACCTGGAAAAAGGAGGCGGTGGAGCTTTGGGGGCAGGCGCATCGACGTGCGGAGGAGGTGTACGAAGACCGGTACTTCGCGAGGAAGGTCAAAGGCGTTGGGCGCCTCGTCGCTGCATGGAGGTGGGCCGATAAGCTACAGCGTGCCACCGACGAGGAGCTCCGGTGGGCGCCCAACAAAATGGCAAGGTCGTTCGCGCTCGTCCACCAGCAAGAGGCAGATCGGTACGTCAAGTGCTGCGAGGCGGAGGAGGCGGAGTACTACCTCCGCACTGGGAAGACGTCGTCAGGGAGCTGCTGGCGAGGGGCTGCCGGAATACTGGCCCAGGAGGGCTTATTAGTTTTAGTATTGTTCGTTTTCAATTTTATGCATTGTACCTAGTAATTAAGTATCATCACGTATATGTGATGATATTAATTATATATATATATATTATGTGATGAACTAATGAACAATTAATATATATATATATATATATATATATTTATTTATTTATTTATTTTCATTATATATAGATATAATGAATTTCATTTTCTATCTATTTTTGTATACTAATTTGAATCTAGCTGTTATCATCCACATATACAGAATGGAAAGCGTATATACACACATTGAAACAGAACATATAAGAACGGAATACAGAGTAGACACATTGAAAAAGAACAGATAACAGAGCAATACTATGATTGCTGTGAATACATAGCTATCCATGTCGAAGCGACTCAACAAAATAAAACGCGTCCATGAGACCATGACCAGCAGCCCTTGCCTATGGTAGCTCTTGGCTCTGCCTGAACTTGTGCAGGCGTTCGTCCAAGCGGTCGATACACTCGCGGTACGTCTGAAGCGTGATCTCGAGCTCCAAGTCGGCTATTTCATCGAAGATCACCAGCTCGAGGATGCGACTGCCATGTTCCCCTACTGCGCCTAGGTGGACACCTGGGCCAAGGAGGCGGTCGAGACTACCGACAAGCATGTTGGCATCGAGCGTGCCGCGGACAAGGCGAACAACACGACCCATGCGAAAGGCGCGGCGGGCGTCCGGTGCAAGTATGACGCGGCCGGCCTCTGGTGCAAGTACGGCGCAGAGGGCCTCTGCCCACTCCTGGCGAGGAATGGAGGTACTGACGGGACATGTACCCAGCTGCGATGCCGTGTCTACGGCAGACAAGCGCCGATGGATCCGCTCTTGCTGTGCGGCGCGTCGCGCCTCTCACTCTGCGGCGCTCCAACGGTCTCTACTTGCGGCCAGCCGCAGCCTATCGGCGCTGAAGCGCCTAGCTTGCTCTGCGGCGCACCATCGATCATGTTGTGTGCGAGCTGCAACCTGTCAGCGCTGACATGCCTATCTTGATCCGCGACGCTCAAGGGCCGTGTGCCAAAGGTCTGCTCAACTCTGGCGATGACGCGCATCACGGCGATGTCCATCGCGTTGCCGGAGAGCGCCTCGGCCTTGATATGTCTCCAACGTCTCTATAATTTTTGATTCCATGTTGCTATATTATCAATCTTGGATGTTTTATAATCATTTTATAGTTATTTTATATCATTTTTTGGTACTAACCTATTCACATAGTGCCATGTGCCAGTTGGTGTTTTCTGCATGTTTTTTACATCGCAGGAAATCAATACCAAACGGAGTCCAAATGCAACGAAAATTTACGAAGATTTTTTATGGACAAGAAGACACCCAATGGGCCAAGGCAGCGCCCGGGGAGTGCTACGAGGGGAGCACAACCCACCAGAGCGCGCCAGGAGGCCCAGGCGCGCCCTGGTGAGTTGTGCCCACCTCGGGTGCCCCCTGGACCGCCTCTTTGCTCTATAAATACTACAATATTCCAGAAACCCTAGGGGAGTCGACGAAAATCAATTCCAGCAGCTGCAGAGTCCAGAACCACCAGATCCAATCTAGACACCATCACGAAGGGGTTCACCGCCTCCATTGGTGCCTCTCTGATGATGCGTGAATAGTTCTTTGTAGACCTTCGGGTCCGTAGATAGTAGCTGGATGGCTTCCTTTCTCTCTCTCTTTTGATTCTCAATACAATGGTCTCTTGGAGATCCATATGATGTAAGTTTTTTGTGGTGTGTTTGTTGGGATCGGATGAACTTTGAGTTTATGATCAGATCTATCTTTTTATCCATGAAAGTTATTTGAATCTTCTTTGATCTCTTATATGCATGATTGCTTATAGCCTCGTATTTCGTCTTCGATATTTGGGTTTTGTTTGGTCAACTTTATCTATTTATCTTGCAATGTGAAGAGGTGCTTTGTAGTTGGTTCGATCTTACGGTGCTTGATCCCAGTGATGGAAGGGGAACCGACACATATGTATCGTTGCTACTAAGGATAAGATGGTGGGGTCTATTTCTACATTAATAGATCTTGTCTACAACTTGATCTATTGCAACTAAGGATTCCTGTAGTGTTATTGCATTATTATGTTTCTCCATGAACTTAATACACTAGATGTATGCTAGATAGCGGTCGATGTGTGGACTAATAGTAGTAGATGCAGGCAGGAGTCGATCTACTAATCTTGGACGTGATGCCTATATAATGATGATTACCTGGATATCGTCATGATTATTTGAAGTTCTATCAATTTCCTAACAGTAATTTGTTTACACACCGTTTGCTATTTTTCTCGAGAGAAGCCACTAATGGAACCTACGCCCCCGGATCTCTTTCTCATATATTTGCCTTTGCGATCTACTTTTCCATTGCTTTTATTTGCATATCTATTAAACAAAAAATAGAAAAATAGCTTGCTGCAATTTATTCTCATTTATTTTATTTGGCGTTCGATCTATCAATCTACTACAATTTTATTCTCGTCCGTTTGCATATCTTGGGGTGCCGCTACCCGAAAGGGACTGACAACCCCTTTTACACGTCGGATTGCGAGTATTTGTTATTTGTGTGCAGGGGTTGTTTACATTGTGTTGCTTGGTTCTCCTACAGGTTCGATAACCTTGGTCTCATAACTGTGGGAAATACCTACCGCCGATGTGCTGCATCATCCCTTCCTCTTTGGGGAAATACCGACGTAGCTTCAAGCCGCATCAGGCCTCGATGGGCCGTGGCGCCTACTCGTTTTCCTCGTCGATGAGGTTGATGGCAGAGGCGGCGCTTTGGTGGGTTGGCATGCTTGGAAAAGGTGGATGTGCTACAGGCTGCGCTTGTCGCCTCCGTGCGTCGTGCGTCGCCTAGGTTTACGCGCAATATCGCTGGATGGCGGGAAACAGGTGAGGGAATGGTGGGAAACGGTGGCGTGTTCATAAAACGTCATCAATTAATGGAAACTTAGCATAGAAGGAATATCGAGCTAGCACAAGAAGTAGATGATGATCAGATGAACAAGGACCACAGTAGGAAACTCGTCGGTGATGAATTCATCAATCGCAAACGGTTGAATACTAGCAAGCGTTTGCCCACAACACACATGGCTTATTGCATCACAAACAGGTCGGATGGATCAACTGTATGCCACATATCGCACATTGTCAAAAAGTAATGCGGTAGACCTTCTTTAACATGTGTTAAAAAATAAAAAAATAAAAAACAAAGACCTCAAGGTTAAATTAACTAATGGGATGGGTCATATCAGTCATTTAATTTGACAGATACGACCCATCCTATATGTTAATTTAACATCAACACAACTTCCCATCCAGTCACCGATCTGATGGCTGCTCCAGCCTGAGCACACTTAACTTGAGAGTTCTCTTACATGAGCTACTGGTTGTGATGGAATAGCTAGTCCTTACTGATATAGGATGCCTCTTTGCATCCTTATGGTGTATCCGGATGACCGCCTGTCCCCCAATGGCCAATATATGTTGTGTAGACAGAGTATATCACATACATCTTATTAGAATCAATCGTCTGTGTTATTATCGGTCTTCACTTTTCTGATTACAGACCTATTTGCCGCGTATCACACACATCTTGTTATATCAACTAGGGATGTCTATATCTTCCATGCTAGGTGGGTTATTCTCATGAGGAGTGGACTCTGCTCCTCATTCAAGAGAAAATCGCTGGTACCGGGATGCCCAGTCCCATGCTCAATTAAATCAAAATAATTGCAAACAAAACTCCCCTAGGACTGTTGTTAGTTGGAGGGCACCCGTTGTTTCGGGCAAGGCATGGATTGATGTTTGTTGGTGGTGGGGGAGTATAAAATTTACCATTCTATTTGGCAACCGCCTATAGTGTGTGTAGCACCTCTTCAAATGAAAGTATGCCGCTCAAAATATTATTTATCTCTGTTTCAAAACTTGAGCTCTAGCACCTCTACAAATCCCTGCTTCCCTCTGCGAAGGGCCTATCTATTTACTTTTATGTTGAGTCATCATCCTCTTATTAGAAAGCATCAGTTGGAGAGCACCGCCGTCATTTGCATGCATTACTATTAGTTTATATTGAGTATGACTATGACTGGATCTCTTTTACCATGAATTACAATGTTTAGTCTGTCCTTGATCTTCATGGGTGCTCTGCATTTATGTTTTGCGGTCTCAGAAAGGGCTAGCGAGATACCATCTTGTTATATCATATTATGATTGTTTTGAGAAAGTGTTGTCATCCGAGATTTATTATTATTGCTCGCTAGTTGATTATGCCATTGATATGAGTAAACATGAGACCTAAGTGTTATTGTCAATATGGTTAGTTCATAATCCTTCCTGAAAACTTGAATTCTGGCTTTACATATTTACAACAACAAGCATAAACAGAGTTTGTAAAAGTTTTTCTTTATCACTTTCAGTTTATCAACTGAATTGCTTGAGGACAAGCAAAGGTTTAAGCTTGGAGGAGTTGATACGTCTCCAACGTATCCACTTTTCCAAACACTTTTGCCCTTGTTTGGACTCTAACTTTAATGATTTGAATGGAACTAACCCGGACTGACGTTGTTTTCAGCAGAATTGCCATGGTGTTATTTTTGTGCAGAAATAAAAGTTTTCGGAATGACCTGAAACTTCACGGAGAATATTTTCGGAATTAATAAAAAATACTGGCGAAAGAATCAAGATCAGGGGCCCACACCCTGTCCACGAGGGTGGGGGCACGCCCACCCCCTGGGGTGCGCCCCCCTGCCTCGTGGGCCCCCTGGAGCTCCACCGACCTCAACTCTGACTCTATATATTCACGTTCTGGGAGAAAAAAATCAGAGAGAAGGATTCATCGCATTTTACGATACGGAGCCGCCGCCAAGCCCTAATCTCTCTCGGGAGGGCTGATCTGGAGTCCGTTCGGGGCTCCGGAGAGGGGAATCCGTCGCCATCATCATCATCAACCTTCCTCCATCACCAATTTCATGATGCTCACCACCGTGCGTGAGTAATTCCATCGTAGGCTTGCTGGACGGTGATGGGTTGGATGAGATTTATCATATAATCGAGTTAGCTTTCTTAGGGTTTGATCCCTAGTATCCATTATGTTCTAAGATTGATATTGCTATGACTTTGCTATGCTTAATGCTTGTCACTAGGGCCCGAGTGCCATGATTTCAGATCTGAACCTATTATGTTTTCATGAATATATGTGAGTTCTTGATCCTATCTTGCAAGTCTATAGTCACCTATTATGTGTTATGATCCGTTAACCCCGAAGTGACAATAATCGGGATACTTACCGATGATGACCGTAGTTTGAGGAGTTCATATATTCACTGTGTTAATGCTTTGGTCCGGTACTCTATTAAAAGGAGGCCTTAATATCCCTTAGTTTCCAATAGGACCCCGCTGCCACGGGAGGGTGGGACAAAAGATGTCATGCAAGTTCTTTTCCATAAGCACGTATGACTATATTCGGAATACATGCCTACATTACATTGATGAAATGGAGCTAGTTCTGTGTCACCCTATGTTATAACTGTTACATGAGGAATCGCATCCGACATAATTCTCCATCACTGATCCAATGCCTACGAGCTTTTCACGTATTGATCCTTGCTTAGTTACTTTTCCGTTGCTGCTGTTACAATTGCTACAATACTACTAGTGTTACTTTTGTCACTGTTACCGCTATTTCCATACTACTTTGCTACTAAATATTTTGCTGTAGATATTAAATCTTACAGGTGTGGTTGAATTGACAACTCCACTTCTAATACTTGAGAATATTCTTTGGCTCCCCTTGTGTCGAATCAACAAATTTGGGTTGAATACTCTACCCTCGAAAACAGTTGCGATCCCCTATACTTGTGGGATATCAATCAGCGCCACAGTTCATCGATCAACTTGCCACAATTCGGCAATCAAATAAAAATTTCGGCGTGCAAAAGAAAGGACGGACGCGTAGGCAATGCATCAAACGGCGGTGTCGGCCTCCGTCGTCGGAGGAGTCGGTGTCGGCGCGGCTTCTGTGCTAGGCGTCATCGAGGCATCATCGCTCGGGCTTGGCGGCAGCGTTGGCGTCGGCGTGGGAGTTGGCGCCGCGGTTGACGACATCTGGTTTAGGATGAGGCCACGCTCCGCTAGGTACCACGCCTTGAGCTGCTCACCGTTGCTCCAGAGCATGTTCGCGCCCCCCATCAGGAAAGCCAGGTCGGTGTTCATCTTCTTCGCGGCGACGTTGGTCCGAAGCAGGTCAAGCTTGACGGCGCTGTTTGTCATCACGCCGATCACCGCGCCTCGGTTTTCTCTTCCCGCTGGGTGGCCCGGGCCTAGGCGTCGGCATGGCAATGCTCGATGGACTCTTGCACACGTGCGGTGCCCGACTCGGTGTGTTTCGCCGACTTGGCCCTTTTGTTGTCGTCCGGGCGCCCGTCGGCCGCGCCTGGCGTCGGCGTGTCCGGCTTGTACGTCTCCTTGGCCTTGGCGAGGGTGTGCCGGACTTCAGCCCACTTCTCGCACTTCTCGATCCGGGAGAAGACGTGGAGGTACTTGAAATCTTGGTCGGTGCTCCTGTCCTGGCGATACATGTCGAACATCCGCACCATCTGCGTCAAGGAACAACAGTCAGTGGCGCACACAACGAAAAGAAATGACAGAGACCGGCGTGCCATACCTGACCCTCGATGCTGGCGCCGCTCTCCGGGCGAGCCGCGATCTCCTCGACAACCCATTTGTTGCACACCGTTTGGATGAGCCCCCAATGGTTCGCCATTGCCTTCGACCTGCGCTACATGTAGAAGCCTTTGAAGTAGGGGTCGACGAGCTTGCTCTTGTCGAACTCGGCCTTGATGCGCTCCCAAAACGTGTCGACGATCTGGTTCGTGCTGGTGACCGAGTCGAGGCAGACGACTTTCCACGCTTCGGCGAGGCACTCGTCCTGCTTGGACGCCCACTTGACGTGCGGCTCGCCGGTCCTGGCCGCCCGCCTCTTCTTCTTGTTCTCTTTCCTCGCCGGAGCAGGCGCCGACTCCTTCTCCTCCTCCTCCTCCCCCTGTAGCTCCTCCTTGCCGTAGTCGAGCTCGCCGTCCATGTCGTCATTGAGGTCCATTGTATCATCTTGGGCAGTGAACCCGGAGGAGGCGACGGCGGCGGCCGAGCCGGTCATGATGATGTCGTCCATGTCGGCCTCCGTCGCGTCGGTGTCGCCGAGATGCGACGAGGAGGCTTGTGAGAAGAGCAGCGCGGCACGGGGGAGAGGTGGCGTCAGGGAGGCGGCATAGGCCGGTGGCGAGTAGGAGTACGGGGGGTACTGCATGCCGCCGAAGGCGGGCAAGGGCGTGCGCTGGGCCGGGTGGCCATGTGGGAAGCTGGTGTTGGGATTGAACCCGCCGTGCACCTCGCCGTCGGCATAGCCGAGCGACGGCGTGCAGCCCCACGGTTGTGGCGACGACGAGAAGCCGACCGGAGACCCGACTCTTTCTGGCTCCAGGACGTGTACGGGCCATGGCCGCCGGGTAGATTCATCATCCCCGCGCGAGCCGCCTCAGCTTGTTCGGCCGTGCGATCCTCCTGCTCTGCCACCGCCGCAGCCACGAGCGCCACCCTGTCCCGGGTCTTCTTGGCGTTGGCCCTGTTCCGTCGGTTGGTGGTGACAGCCTCCCGGCGCTAAACTTCCGCCTTCCAGTCGGCGTTAGATATGCCCGGGGGCTTGGACGGCGGCGCCCTCTGCTTCGGCTGGGTAGTGGCATCCGTCCCGGCGCGGGGGGGCACGTACTTCTTTGGCGGCATGGCGGCCGGCTGGAGGGGAGGAGGAAGAGATTGGCGGGAGGAATAGAGAACGGGAGGGAAGCCGATGGGGGGAAAGCAGGGGGAAACGGCGGGAAAAGGGTCTCCTCTCGCCGACAGAGCGGCCCCACGCCCCTTTTTGCTTCGGCCGGCGCCCCCAGGCGACCCCCGGGCGCTTGGGTTCGGCTCGGGTTCGCCGGCTATTATTTCGGCCCAAATCGGCGCTAAATGAGATCCTGGGACGCAACTGGGATGATTTTCGGTCGCCGGCGCTAAAAAAACGCCTTGGGGGCATCTTGGGGACGCGGCTGGAGATGCTCTAAGAAACAGCCTCCTGAGACTAACTTCCACAAATTTGCAGTGCCCTTAATATTGCCATTTTTCCCATGCCTCCTACCGTTATGCATCGAAACTATACAAAGATGCTTCCTGGCACTCCTATTAGATTTCAGTATCTCGTACTAGTATATTGAAGATTACAAAGTTGGTGTAGGGAATCCGGATTTCTTGCAGCATACTAGGTGGGAAGTGTGTATGAGAAGAGAGCCCGGAGAAGGAAAATGACACATTTTTAAGACATTCGCAGCAGAGGTTGGCGTTGCCGCATTAATGATTCCAACGCTACTATACATATCTACACTATGACACATTAATTTGGTCCATGTTTGGACGGTGCTTCCATAGAATTTGACGAGCTCGATGTGATAACATGGGCGTGACTAATATAGCTTTTGTATTATTGATTTTTTGCATCCGGTGCTACAATAGTATGGCGCGATCATTAGAAATAGGATTCCGGTGGTTCAATATTACTGGTGCTGTATGTGTGGCGAAAAAAAATCATAGCTCACAGATGACTCCATGTATCACTGGTACGGTTAAAAAAGGGTTGGATGTGTATCACAGTAGATAGTCCAAATAACAGCAGCACGGCACACACATATTCCGCTTGGGCGTTCCGCTATCGGATCCGGGAGCACCAAAGCGGCCAAGCCACTTTAGAAATATAGTTTATACTTTACTTAGTGCTATGTACGTAATGGTTGGCTATTTACCCGAAAGGCATGTCTTCATATAAATTAAATGAAGAGTCAAAATGTAGATCTGAATATGGCATCAATGAATTTTTAAAATGTGACATGGGGAAAAACTAAGGCAAGGTAGTTGCTCCGAAGCCCAACATGACCAGTACCACATGCACCCATATTTCACTTGTCGATCTCACCATCATCAATGCACTCAACTACTCCACAGTTGGTCATTGTGAGTACGTGTCTTTGTGAATCTAATTATAAAAAACATAGTATCATGTTTTTCGTTTTTTGTCCATATTTTTTTTCGGATTTCTATTCCCTGTGCCTCTGGTTGCTTAGTTGTGCTCAGTTTTGCCCATATCATCTAACTTTCGTTCACTTTTCCCCTCCACCACTCGCCTCGTTCTCACAAAAGCCCAAACGGAGCTTTGTCGTCAGGTCAAAGCAGTTGACCATGACCACTCAGTTACTGACACGGCAGTTCTTTGGACATGTGGGCCGCGTATGGAAGGTGGGCCATGGCCGTGATCGCTTAGGACGAGTGGGACATGGACTGGGTGAGCTTCACTTTCTTTGGCCCAAAATAGCCCGACCCCGAGCGAGCAACCGTTCCAGCCGTTCCGTAGCAGTTGATACGTGCATTATGCATCATGCTTTTATATAGATATTTATTGCATTATGGGCTGTTATTACACATTATATCACAATACTTATGCATATTCTCTCTTATTTTACAAGGTTTACATGAAGAGGGGGAATGCCGGTAGCTGGAATTCTGGACTCGAAAATGAGCAAATATTAGAGACCTATTCTGCACAACTTCAAAAGTCTTGAAACTTCACGGAGCATGTTTTTGGAATATATAAAAATTATTGGGCAAATAAAGAACCAGAGGGGGGCCACCTGCCAGCCATAAGGGTGGAGGGCGCGTCCTACCCCCCTGGGCGCGCCCCCTGATTTTGTGGGCCCCCTGGCAGGCCTCCGGTGCCAATCTTTGGCTATATGGTGTCTTTCACCCTGGAAAAAATCAGGAAGAAGCTTTCGGGACGAAGCGCCACCGTCTCGAGGCGGAACCTGGCCAGAACCAATCCAGGGCTCCGACAGAGCTGTTCTGCCGGGGAAACAGGGAGGGGGAAATCATCGCCATCGTCATCACCATTGATCCTCTAATCGAGGGAGGGTCAATCTCCATCAACATCTTCACCAGCACCATCTCCTTTCAAACCCTAGTTCATCTCTTGTATTCGATCTTGGTCTCAAAACCTCATATTGGTACCCGTGGGTTAGAAGTGTTGATTACTGCTTGTACTTGATACTAATTGGTTTATCCAGTGGAAGATTATATTTTCAGATCATTAATGATAATTAATACTCCTATGATCTTGATTATGATTATGCTTTGTGTGTAGTTAAGTTTGTTCCTGAGGACATGGGAGAAGTCTTGTTAAAAGTAATCATGTGAATTTGCTATTCGTTCGATATTTTGATGAGATGTATGTTGTCTCTCCTCTAGTGGTGTTATGTGAATGTCGACTACATGACACTTCACCATTATTTGGGCCTAGGGGAAGGCATTGGGAAGCAATAAGTAGATGATGGGTTGCAAGAGTGACAGAAGCTTAAACCCTAGTTTATGCATTGCTTCGCAAGGGGCTAATTTGGATCCATATGTTTCATGCTATGGTTAGGTTTACCTTAATACTTCTTTCGTAGTTGCGGATGCTTGCGAGAGGGGTTAATCATAAGTGGGAGGCTTGTCCAAGAAAGGGCAGCACCCAAGCACCGGTCCACGGGAGCTTGAAAACTAACTTGACGACAATTCTCGTGTGTCCTCGAGAGCGCTTTGCTTTATATAGGAGTTTGTCCAGGCTTGTCCTTTGCTACAAAAAGAATTGGGCCACCTTGCTCCACCTTAGTTACTTCATTTACTTGTTACCCGTTACGATTTATTTTATCACAAAACTATCTGTTACCGATAATTTCAGTGCTTGCAGAGAATACCTTGCTGAAAACCACTTGTCATTTCCTTCTGCTCCTCGTTGGGTTCGACACTCTTACTTATCGAAAGGACTACGATAGATCCCCTATACTTGTGGGTCATCAGCAGTCCGGCGCCGCCGTGCCCTAGCAGCCCCGCCACCCACTCTGACCGTCCGCCTGAGCTCCGATAGCGAAGCGACCTGGTGATACGTCGCAGCCTGCAGGAACCATCCGATATAATTGGTCGACATGTACGTTTCTAATAGAAACCCTAGCAATTTGGATCATTCGATTGAATGGGCGATTGAGCAATTGAATTGTTGTTAATTGAGCTGCTCCAGTTTGGAAACATTATGCAAGATTTTTTAGGGTTGCATTTGTGATAGTGGCAGCTAGTTTGAAAGAAAAAAACTAGAAATTAGGATCCGTTCATAGGAGCCCACTTTAGATTATGTTGTAATTTTGATCCTTACAATCGAGTTCGTTTTTAATAATTTGATTTGCAAAATTCGTCTTTGCTTCATTGCTAGATCTAGTTAGATGGAAGAGGGCAATGGAAGAATTTTGAGCCGGAGACGAGCAGTTGTTGGCCAAGTGCATGGAAATATGCTCCTGGTTTCTGAGCGAGAAAGCTCTCGAGTTGCACTCGTGGGGCCTAACCTTGGAAGTAACATTGGATGAACTGAAGCGGACGGTTCATGAAAACAATGGCGCAATCTCAATGGAGATTATCCTCTGGGCAATGGAAGAAGTGATGGGGTCACCGGATCCTTAACAACGAGTGCGATGGTTCGAGTATTGCTCCCGCCTATCGTCGTCGAATCCAGAGCCGAAAGGGTCGGTAAATTTGCGTATTATTGATGTCGTTGATGAGGAAACATAAGAGGAGGATGCAAATGATGAGGAGGAGGAGGAGGAGGATCCTGGCGAGGAGGAGTGAGAGATTTGTAACGAGGAGGAGGAGGAGCAAGAGGATTCCGAAGAGGAGGAGAAGGAAGAGGATTCTGATGAGGAGAAGGAGAAGGGGGAGGATTCTGACGAGGAGTGGGAGGAGGATGTGGAAAACGACAAATACCAGGGGGTTTGGATATCATCATCCAGAACGAGGTTGCAGAAGAGGTGTGCTCTCTGGTGATATGAAGATCATCGCTCATCCTTCGTCGGCAGACACGAACCTGACCATTCTAGTGGATGACGAGGATGAGGAAATGAATGACCAGGACTGGATGGAGGGTGGTGTCGGGGAGGATCTGTCGCGGCCCTACTTAGAGTCCAAGCCGGGTTGCAAGACTGTCCCAATAGTGGTGGAGCCGTATGAGCTCTCGGCTCAATTTGGGCAAAGTTCTCAATGGTCCCACCACCTCCTGGCTCATCATCTTAAGCGTCTCCAACCCCCTTCTAGCTAGTGCCAAATATCCAATATGTGGATGTCCAGTGTAAACTGAAAAAATAAGAAGTTGTTGTACTATGATTTGCTAAGCTTAATCATGTCGTCAACTTATGTTTGAATGTGTTTACAAAGTTGGTGTATGCTACCTTTAGGAATACCTACGTTGAGTGGCTTTTGCATGTTCAAGAACAATGCATCATGCAAACTTTTCTAAAAGTAGCCACATGCAAAACTTACTTAAAAACATGCAACATGCAAAAATAACCAAAAATAGGTCAACATAGAATGAGAGTATCATGCCATGGTCTTGCCATTAGGAAAACCGGTGTCTGATCATATTCACTGTGTGGTTACAATTGAGTCCTCTATCCCCAAGTCCAAACTCTTCCGTTTTGAGAACTTTTGGATTAACCATTCCGGGTTTATGGAGGTGGTGGCCGCCTCCTGGTCCAAGGCATGCCATGCCCCGAACGCTGCCGCCCGCATTTGTAAAAAACTGAAAACTCTGAGGTATGATCTCAAGAGATGGAGCCGGGATATCTCAAAGATGAAAATCATAATTCAAAACTGTAATGAATCTTTAGCTACGATGGATAATCTCGAGGACAAAAGACCTCTATTTATCCAGGAATCAAACTTCCGGAAAATTTTGAAATCTCACTTGCAGACATTGTTACAGTTTCAGAATGAATACTGGAGGAAAAGATGCACGATCAGATACTTCAGATTTGCGGATGAAAATACCAACCTCTTTCAATCCCTGGCCACGGAGAGATACAGACATAACTCTATCGCCATGCTTCGGGACAGTGATGTGGAAATGCATGACCATGTTGGCAAGGAAGGGGTGTTGTTCAAAACCTATAAGGAACGGTTGGGTTCTTCTAAACCCACTCACATGCGTTTTGACCTTTCCAGAATCATCCGTCCGATTGAGGGACCGGAGCACTTGTCGGCACCTTTTTTCCAATGAAGAGATTGACACTGTTATTAAGGAAATGCCGAGTGATCGGGCTCCGGGTCCTGATGGTTTTAATGGTTGCTTCCTTCAGAGCTGCTGGCCGATCATCAAGTCGGACTTCTATGAGTTGTGCCATGCATTTCATGCCGGAGGGCTAGATATAACCAGTATTAGTGAGGGGTATATCACATTGATCCCAAAGATCTCTTCTCCAGAAACTGCAAATGATTATAGACCAATTACTTTACTGAATTGTTGTCTGAAAATCATCACTAAGATCTTGGCAAATCGGCTACAGAAAGTCATCCTCAAGATCATACACAGAAATCAGTACGGTTTTCTCAAAGGGAGGACTATCCAGGATTGCCTAGCGTGGTCGTTTGAATACATCCATCAATGCCATACCTCAGCGAGGGAAAACATCCTCCTCAAAATAGACTTTGCCAAGGCGTTTGACACTATTGAGCACGCCCCCATGATGGAAATTATGAAACACATGGGTTTTGATGACAAATGGCTTGGATGGATGAACATGATCTTTGGCTCGGGGGTTTCTTCTGTACTCCTTAATGGAGTCCCTGGTCGAAAATTCAACTGTAAGTGTGGAGTGCGCCAGGGGGACCCTCTCTCACCGTTGATCTTTGTCCTTGCGGCTGATCTCCTCCAAGCAGCAGTTAACGATGCTTTTACTCGAGGGCTGTTTGATCTTCCTCTCCCTCGTGATAGGGCGGGTGACTTCCCGGTTGTCCAATACGCTGACGACACGATTTTAGTTATGCAGGCATGTCCCGTGCAGGCTGCCCGTATGAAAGCTATCCTAGAAGATTATGCTACTTCCATTGGGTTGAAGATCAATTTTCAGAAATCAACTCTCATACCCATTAACATTGATCACCGACGTGCTTGTGAACTGGCTGGGGTTTCTGGTTACTCTGTTGGTTCCATGCCCTTCACATACCTCGGCCTGCCAATGGGCACGACGAGGCCCAGCGTCCTTGATCTTATGCCGCTGGTTCATGCAGTTGAGCGGAAGACATCCACTGCGCTGTCACTGATGTCATCCGGGGCTAAACTGACCTTGGTCAATTCAGTTGTGACTTCGATGCTGATATATGCAATGTGCACAATCAAGATACACCCAAAGGTGATTGAACATCTGGACAAGCTGCGTAGATATTGCCTCTGGGCTAAAAACTCTGACGACGGGGTCAAAAATAACTCTCTTGCGGCCTGGGAACTTGTCTGCCGCCCAAAACGCTGCGGAGGCCTTGGTGTTATTGATCTTAAAACACAGAATGCAGCCCTCCTCCTAAAATATCTTTTCAAATTCTATAATCATGAAGATGTTCCCTGAGTGGAGCTTGTTTGGGATGCCTACTACAGAAACAAGATACCGCATGCATCTGAGGCGATGGGCTCTTTCTGGTGGAAAGATGTGATGCAACTCAGTGGGATCTTCCGAGGGCTCACTAAAGTCACCCCCGGGGATGGATCTAGTGCTCTGTTCTGGAAAGATGTTTGGTTTGATAATACTCAAGATTCCCCATTAATGGATATATACCCACGAGCCTTTTCATTTTGTTTGAATGAGGACGACTCCATTGCTAAGGTTCTTACTGCAATTGACCCATCCACGATTTTTAGTCTACCTCTCTCGACCCAGGCGAGAGAGGAAATCAAAGAGATCCAGGAGGGGTTGCCGCAAAATCGGCTGGCCGCCGATAGCTGTGATGTCTGGGAATGCTTGCTCGGGCGTTTTTCGTCCAAGAAGTTCTATAACCACTGCTACAAACAGGTTGTGGCAGATGAGGCGTTTGGATGGCTCTGGAAAGCTAAAAGCCCGATCAAATTCAAGATGTTTGGGTGGCTACTCCTAGTTGATCGTCTGAATACCAGGAATATGCTCAAACGCAGACATTTTGTTGTCATGGGGGGCACCTATGCATGCATGTTCTGTCAAAACCCTCGAGAGGAAACGGTGGAACATCTGTTCTTCAATTGCCCCTTTAGTCAACGCTCCTGGGATGTAGTTGGAGTGACATGGCCGATAGCTGACAACAGACTGGCTCTTCTGCATGGAGGTAGGGGTAATTGGAGACAACCTCTCTTCATGGATATCTTTCTCTTGGCTGCTTGGAGTCTTCGGATGGAGAGAAACAATCAACACTTTAGAGGGATTCAGCACTCCTATGGAGCATGGCTAGCTAGATTCAAGCATCCCTTGGAGCTGCTAACACATAACTGCCGGGAGGATCTTCATCCCTTCCTGTCTAATTACATTGTAAACTTGGGTCACTAAGACTGTGGATAGCTAGCATGGCCGGGGGGCCACAAAAACCCTTTGTAACACATATGTAATTGTTCCTTTGTGAGTAATACAAAGTCAGTGGGAGCCTTTCCCACTGTCGTTCTTCCTCAAAAAAAGAGAGTATCATGCACTTGCAGAGCTAATCAAAAAAATTGCAACATGTACATATGTACTCCAAAATGGTGCAACATGTATGCAAGTAGTCCAAAAAAGTGCAACATATACATGGACCCAATTTTTAAACTTGTGTATTGCAAGTTTATTATATTCCCTACTAACATGTTCACATAAGATCACTCAATGCAAAAGGTTTTCAATTTTTGAGGTTTTTTTATTATTTTCTTTGATTTTTTTCCAAAACATGGTCAAACTTGCAAGGTTGACCATTCCTAGCAAATGCTTGGGAATTTCAACTTTGGTTGTGCCCAGTGCCTACACTACCAATTATAAGCATAAAATGATTTTTTCTAATTTTCAGGACCAAAAAAATCACACTTGTAGTTCAAATTTGAGCAAGTCCTGATAAATCTCTAGAAATTCACTAAATGGATGAAATATAGAAATAAACAAGAAAATTCATGAAATTGGGGCATTGTGTATCGTATGTGGTCTACTTTGGATAAAAAATGAATGGGCCACATTCATAACCAGGGGGTCTTTCGAAAAGTATCCAGTCTATTTGGGCTCTAGTTATATATTGTTCGGTCAACAAGGGGTCCTTTGCAAAATTTGCAGCTCTCTCTGCTGTGCCGCCGCCCGTACGCATGCCACCAAGAGGGGAGAGCCACGCGGAGGTGCTCCATTACCACGGCCACCGCCTCCACCGCTCCTTCCCGCCACCGTGCATTCCCGCCAATTCTAGATGTCGTGAAAACAATCAACCGCCACCACTTGTATCCCCTTCCTGGTACTCCATTGATTAAATACCGGTGTTCGGAATCGTTCCACCGATATTTCACTCCATTGCTTCCACGCGTTGTGAAATCCAATCCAAATATAGTACAGCCGCCATGGTAAGGCAGCTTCTGACCGCAAGGTTCTCCACAGGAGGTCGTTGCCCCAGAGCGCCGGTGCCCGGCACCAGCGGCAGCGCGCTCCAACTCCGGCAAGGGCTCCAAGACTGGCACCAGCCCCAACTCCAGCGTGGGCTCGCTGGGCTTGGGCTCCTACTCCATGAACTCCGAGCTCGTGCAGGCATTGTCCGAGCTGTCTCGTAATCGCTGGGAGGCTGAGGAGGAAGGCGCCAAGGAGGTGGCCTTCGAGGCGATGCAGTAGCACCTCGATGTCCACAATGTGGAAGACGAGGTAGAGGAAGATATGATGACTCCTGCATATGATGTTGTCTTGCTCACTGCCCAGGCCGAGGAGGCCCTGTGCTCGGCGCATCAGCAGCTCAACCAGGTGGTGCTAGCCGCGTCTCTGTCCACATCGCAGCCAGAGGCTGTTAGGCGTCGGGCGGCTGAAGAAGTGGCGGCAGCTTAAGAGCAGAGCAGAAGAGGGCGGCCACTCTATGTCGTCGTCCTATTCTCCTTTGACGATGAAGACCACAACAACGACGATGATGGCACCATTATCCTTTCGTTCGATCAAGACAACTAGCCTCTGTCGACGCTGGCTGGCCATCTTATGTCGCCCCTGTTAAAAAATCGTGCTTGTTAAGACTTTCTGAATCTCAGAATCCGATGTGTTTTACACTGGCACGTTCTTTCTTTCCAGGGTCACTGATTCGTGTGCCCTTCTGTAATGTAGAATCCCTAAAAAAATTCAGGTCATATAGTCGAGGCTCTGCAAATAAGCACAAAGACACATCCGACTAAAATGGCTCACACTATGCATAGTCAACCGTTGCTCTCGTGTTCGACCCCCACGGGCGGCACTATATTCCACCCTTAATTTTGCAAATAAACCAGACACTGACATGTGGGTCCTGGGATGCCCGACCATCATTATATTCCACTATTTTTCCCTAATAAATATGCTGACAGGTGGCTCCCGGGTGCTCCATGCATCACTATATGCGCCAGGTAACGGTCAACTATGTTGACCGGACAGAAACGCTCGGTTCGGCATTTTTGAGTGTCGGGCGAGGAGGAGAAAAGTGAGGGATGTTAGTTGTGTGGGGCAAAACTGAGGAGTACTAAGCAACCAAGGTCATAGGAATAGAAAATAGAAATCCCTTTTTTATTCATTACCTTTTTGTTTCCAAATTGTGCTATTTTACATCCCATGCGTGCACCCTCTGGACCTCTTTCCATGGTGGCATCGTATAATAGATTGAGATCCTACATCAGTGGCACATAATGAGATGAGTCTTCTGTGTTACACCTCTCAAATTCCATCCATATTGGCATGAGTTTTAGTATATATATACACAAAAAATCAACACATATATACCACATTTTAGTATTTCAGCACATATATACCACGTGCGATGGAATAAAAAATGGTATTATTTTTTAGAAGTAGATAACAATAAGCTTGAACTAGATGGCACCAAACAATTTCCAATTACAATCATGGATGAGTAGCCTCTAAGTGAACTTCTTAGAGAAACATTGACATATTTTCTTTCTTCTTTTTTCAATTACAAGACAAACAAGAGGGACACATTTTTCTCTAATTTTCTTTCATTCAAGCTACTTGTGCAATTCCTACATAGAAATGATCAAGTGAAGGCGACTATATAATAAGATCACCAAAATCAAAGACAAAATTATGAGTTCACAAAACAAGATCAACACATTTAAACAACATCATGCACGTGGTTAAGGGGAGAGGATTTTGGGTCGAGGTTGGCGGTTGTCTTCCCGTATGCGGATATGCCGGTACTCAGGTATGGGTATGGCCTTCCCATCCCGTACCCGCCTTACCCACTCGGTACAATTTCTTCCCATTTATATACCCATGGGTATATATTTTCTCAAACCCTTACCCTAATAGGGTTTTTACCCGTCGGGTTTGCGGGTTGCGGGCACCCATTGCCATGTTGAGGCATGACACATGTGGTTCGAGAAACCATAGGCCTTATGGTAGTGGCACAATCCACCCGTATTCGCCTCACCACTGAGCTATCAGGATCTGTTCGCCAAGGCCGTTTGCCAAATATAGTTGATGTTTTACTTAGTCAAATTGACATATATAATACGTTGCTATTTACTTGAAAGACACGCCCCTCCGTCCCATAATATAAAATCGTTTTTCAAGCTATGTTAGCTTGAGAAACGATCTTATATTATGGGACAAGAGAGTATTTCATAGAAACTAAATCGATATTCAAAATATACGTTTGAAGACGACATCGATGAGTATCAAACCGTGACATTGGCACATTGTCGAATTTAACATTTGAGACAGAATGAGTAAAGTCATTTAACTAGAGCCCTATAAGATCACATGCACCGTCAGATTTATGTAGTTCATGGTTCGAGCTCACTGTCATCAATGCACTCAACTACACTACTCCACGAGAGACTGAGATTAGGTAAACCTCTTAGTCCCGTCATTAATCTGCTGTGCACACGCTAGGTCCATCCATGGGGCCCAACTCAACATCCAGCAAAATGCATTAACGACCATCGATGGATTCCAACTTCAAACAACAACCTAAATTTATGTATTTGCTCGCGTGCATCAACCCAATTGGTCCATCTGGACGCAATACTTGTGTACAGTTATTACGAATGGGATCCCATATTTGCCAGAATCCCTATTTAAGCTCATGCATCCCCTACAGAACTCCTCACAAGTACAACCACTTAGCAAGTCCATCCATCTCATCATCTACATCTGAGCTCAGCACTACTACTATTGCTAGCTTGATCAAGATGGCCCGTGCTGCAGCTGCTCAACTCGTGTTGTTCACCCTCGTGGCAGCAATGGTCCTCACAGCCACAGACGCTGCAATCTCCTGTGGCCAGGTGAGCTCTGCCTTGAGCCCCTGCATCTCCTATGCACGCGGCAGCGGCTCCAGCCCACCTGCGGCCTGCTGCAGTGGTGTCAGGAGTCTGGCCGGCGCAGCGCGGAGCACCGCTGACAAGCAAGCGGCGTGCAAGTGCATTAAGAGTGCTGCTGGTGGGCTCAATGCTGGAAAGGCCGCTGGCATCCCCTCCAAGTGCGGCGTCAGCATCCCCTACGCCATTAGCTCATCCGTGGACTGCTCTAAGATTCGCTGATCAACCACTGGCCACCATGGTCGCCGCCTATAGTGCCATCCATCGACACTAACTATGTTCGGGTCACACACACACACACACACACACAGATATACGAATAAATGCTGTTCATGTGAGACAGAGAGGAGTATGTATGTCGAGCCAGTTCTGCATGGCCGGTCACACTATTGTATCGATGTTTGGTTGTTACTTCTCTCCCGTTGAGGAGATACATGTGGTTGTTGTACTTTGTACCATGTGCACTTCTGATTTATGGATCATATATTCAGCAGTACTCGCATGCGTCGTTATTACACATGCATGGCTGGCAAAACATTAGATTCCTGTTTCTTGCTCCAACCAAAATGTAGGCATGCGTTGTTATTTACTATAATGGAACAATCACATTTCGCTTGTTTCAGTTCCTCTTACAAACACTACCTTTTTGTTTCTTAGGAAATTGGGGCCGCCCCCTCCAAAGAAATCATGATCTCCTCCTATTACAAACTATAACAAACCGAACTGAAATTGATACTAAAGCGATAGCCATAAACACCAGATACCAGATACCAGCATAACAAACGCAAAGATAACAATGCAACCACCAGTAAACACACCCAAAAACTGTGAGAGACGACACCGAAATTTAGTGAATGCAACCACCAATGAAAACTCCTACTGGTAATTGTTTCTAAGAAATTGGAGTAGTGGTATATTTCTGAAAAACGCACCCAGAACATAGATCGTCTGGCCAAATGTAAACAACTTCAGGTCTCTGGGACTGCTCGAATCACCATGTTCTGATTCACCACAAAAAATTTCTAGATGGGTTTTGGTAAATTTCAAACCACATACAGGAAAGATCATCATGCAAGATTGTAATTAATTAAGCACCAATTGTTAGCAAGTACGCCAATGAAAAATTGGAGCACTCTTGGTCATGATGTACTTACAATATACTCTATTTTTGCTAGCAATGGATCAGGGAGTATGAAATGGTAATTACGAAACCATCGAAAGTTGCTCTAAAAAATGAATCCACCGACAACAACAAATCATCGATCAGACAGGATGCTACATGGATGGATGAGCCACTTACAACAGAAGAAAGCCGAGTGGAGAATGGCAATGAGTACTTGCGCAGGAAAATTTAACAAATATTCACTCAAATAGGACTAAGGGGACAATGCCATTTGTTGCTAATGTATGAGAGGCCTCGTGTGCACCTTTTTCCTCTGTTGTAATTTAGGATGTGTAGTTGTAAAAACATGGTTTATATGTTAACCAGGACGTGTGTATATATGTATTTTGATCAAAGTTTTGCCGTTAGCTTGATCAATAAATAACTTAAAGAGATGTCGAACGGACGCGGAGTAATTGAGCGCGAGCTCAAATGAGCTCGTTATCTAGGTCGTCGTTTAACGCTTGGGGATCTGTGCCAGAGTTATATACGCGGCCATGTGGTCCGCCAGAAAAACGAGAACTGTAGCGAAATACGCATGCGAAAGCGATGGGAGGTGGGCCACGGCGCGGGGAAGAGTTGACGACCGTGTGGACGGCCGTCGGGCTGTGGCGTGGTGAGCCGTGGAACAGAATCCGCCTCGCCGTCAGATTCGTGGACCACGAAGTTCGCTTTCCGTGGTGGTAGAAACGAATTGAAGGCAGGACCGAGAGTCTTCGCGACTAGGGCGTGGGTAGACTCGGGGACATAGGCAACGAACGCCGCCGGCGAGAGTTTCTGATGCAACCAATCAGCAGGTATGGATCTTTGGTTCCTCTGGCGATGCTGCATGCACTTTTTTTTTAGCCCTCTCATTAGCTGATCCAGAAGTTGGATTTCTTGCAAGATCGGATCCAGTCTGGTAGGGGAGGTAGGGGAGAGCTTGGTGCCGGCTCCGGCGGCTGTGAATGCCTTCGCCGTGGGGGATCTCGAAGTGGCACCGCAGGTGAAGCACAAATCTTGTGGGCGAAGGGGGTGGCGGCGAACAGAAAGGAGAGCTCGCCGCCAATGTCAGGAGCTATTGATGGGGAAGATGAATCCCCAAGCTGCCAAGCACCGGGGTGGAACAAAAGGTTGGTGAAGTAGCAACTTTGCCTTCCATCAGAAAATCTGTAATTTAAGTTACAAACGATTCAATAAATCATGCAGTTAGAGCAAGTGCTTGATTGCTGTCTGCACTAGTAAATTTCATGTTGTATCCGCCTGTGTTTCGAGGCTGATTTGTTCTGTGCGTTCAAAAAAATGTAGGCTATATGCGCATGTAATCCATGAAAGCAGAAATGCAGGTTGGTTACTATTCTCTAGTGGAAAAGATTTCTGATTCGTGTCCAAGTGGTTGCATGCTGTTTGCTCCCTGTATTTTGGAAATCCATGCCTCATGAGCCTGTGTTTCCAGGCTTAATTACTAAATTAAGGGTTGGTGTTTTGCAGACTATTTGTTGTCCTGTATTTTGAAAACTCATCTCAGATTATATGTGCGTGTATTGTTAGGGTGATTACTCTCTGCAATTACAAGAATAAAGCTAGATGTGCCTATGAGTTGTAGGCTGATTGGTTCGTGCATTTAGAAAACTTCATGATTTATGTGCCTGTGTTTGTAGGCTGAGAATGGGAGGAGAACTACGAGGAGAAACAAACTAGAATTGTAAGGATGATGTGGATTTATATTTCCTTTCTCTTGCGTATTTGTAACTAAGTTCTGTATCTATAATGGAATCTCCCTTGATGTACACTGAAATTGCAGGGGAGAATGCTTATGAGAGCAAACCTTGTAGTCGAGAGGCATGCCAGCAAGATTTGTACAAGAGCAACGTTCGAACAGTTTGGGCACATACTGAACGAGTGCGGGGCTTATCAAGTTGAAGAGGTTGACAAACATAGGACGTACATTGCAATCCATAGTGAAGCAGAGAAGAGGGAGAAGTGGTGCAGGGCATCTTACAAGGTTACAATGCTTGACGAGGGGAATGAATTCGAGTTCGAGTGTGGCCAGTTTGCACACGTGGGCCTGTTGTGCAGGCATGTGTTGAAGGTTTGTAATATTTTTTTAGGCAAGCTTTTTCGAGGGTGGCTCGGGTGAAGTAGTTGCTGACAGCAATTGAATTTTGTTTTGTGCAGGTTCTAGACTTCATTAGAGCTAAAGAAATACCAGTGAAACATATAGTGAAGAGGTGGATGAAGGATGCTCGAGATATATTGCCAGCTCACCTGACACAGTACCAGAAAGACAGTATATAGAACAACACATTCTCATATCGACACTTCACCGTGTACATGCACGTGATGGAACTTGTGATGTAGGTGACACAAGTGTGGATGCATATAATCGGTTGAAATTTGATAGTGATGTTACCTTATGCAGAAGTTAGGGATGGTCTTGGCCTACATGATCGACTTGCAGACAAAGGTGCCATGCTGAATCGAGTCCAGCCAATGGTGGTGTGCGCAGGTCAGGACAGCAATGTCCAAGAAGCTGTGGATTTTGGTTTCCCACTACTTCAGAGAATACAATGGCCTATACCTTGAGCATCAGCTCTCTGGGGTGAGTACATATTAGGAAAACATATGTAATAATGCTGAAAAACTGTTGATGATTTCATGGGAGTGACTGATACAAATGAACTGTGTTGCAGGACGAGCTAGCATATCTAAAGAAGCAGCTTGCATACGAGGTGATCTCCATGAAGGGGGAAAAGGATGAGCTCCCAATCTTCATGATGCACGAAGTGCTATTCTGAAAAAGGAAGGAGAGGCCATGTCATGATGTAGTTAGTTATATTATGTGTAAGAGTTCAAGTTTGCGAAGAAAATCTAGCTAAGACTAGTTCTAGTAATTAGATGGGATTCGTCGCACTGGGAATCTTGTTTAGCTCCCATCCTTCATAGTGGTGTGTGGGCACTTCTTATCCCGCTGTCTATGGAAGCAGAAAAGGTGAAGACTGCAGCTGACTATTTTGCGTGCAGACCTCTAAGTGATTAGAGGACAGGACTTGTAGGAAAACCCTGTGTGTTTTGGTAGGTAGCATGAGTGTGGCAAGATGTCTCATTTTGGTTTTGACAAACTTGTGTTGATCTCTGCATGTAAAAGACAGTGATGTTTGAAGTGTATGTGTGTGATGTATTGCTGTGATGACTTGGAGCTGATAGTATCATGAGGTGTGGTTGGTTATGGTATATGGATGAATACACGTGTAGATAACTTTTCTTGATCTCTTAAGGATATGGCACCATATTTGCAAGCCTGCCGGGGCAGGAAGGGTTTTCCTTTAGACAAACATCCATGAATATTGGCATGTGAGACTTTGTGCAAGCTGCAAGGTTACCATTTGGTTGGATATGTCATGGCAATGCCTTCATTTTGCATGCCATTTTAATATGTGTGTGGGATACGCTGAGCAGTTTGTTATATTAGCAGCTGAACGCCTAAATAAAAATGGGCGTCACATGAAGTAAGTGGCAAGTGGGTCGCACTGGTATACAGGGTCTAGATGATCAAAGCAATGGGAAGCAGATAAGAAATTAAACAAGGTTCTGGCAGAATCTGAAACCAACATAGCTTTGGCAAGTTCATGGTATTTGTACTGCCTTACAACCCAAAAAACTCTACGGGGAAGCTACAAATAACTATCAGGATGTGATGCATGAAATTTCCTCCGGTGAGTGATGAAGGAGGATTCCTAGTCGTCGAAGGAGTCTGAAGGTGCTAAGACTTTCCACAATGCCTTCTTAGAAATCTGGGAAAAATTACCCTGCAGCTTCAAGCACTCATGCAGGCTGTCCCTCTGTATTTTGGATATGTTGTGCTGTGAACAAATTTGTATGGAGGTGTCAATTTCCAGGTTGGAAATGCATTGTGCAGAAACCTGTCTTGTCGCTGCAAAAATGCAGAAAGCGTGCCACATGGAACGAGGGGTGAGTCTTTTCAGCAATAAGGATGTAGTCCTGACCTGGTGTCACTTACGTCGTGAAGATGTCATCGGTTGTGGGTTCATGCTTGATCCACCAGTTTTCCTTGGTTGCTGGCCATCCGGGATAGAATTCATGCCAAGGCACGAGAGTAATGCATTGTGCAGCTTCCATGCCAAGGCTTCGTCGCGTTCCTTGTATGGGTGATTGGTTGAACTTTTGGCATAAAGAGGATCAGTCACATTTAATACTTTTTGTAGCATATCCCACACTAGAATCATCCAGCCTTCCGGGCGCGGCACCGGTGTGATGAACTATTTCAGAAACAGAAAATCTTGATAAGTTGTGTGTATATGTAGGTGGATATCATATGGACAACTTAGTAAAACATGTGTGGGATCATTGTGTACCGCTTGAGACGATGCTATGTCATACTTGATCGAGTCAGCAGATAACTACTTCTGTATTGTTACCGTGTGGAAGAAACCAGAATCAGACAACACCAGAGTCTGGTTGAAATGAAAGTGATAAGTTCACCAGAGCATGGGAAATTGATTTAAAAAGAAATGACAGGGAAATTACAATTGAGGAGCTTCAAAAAACTAGAGTGACGGGCTTACTGAGAAATCAGGTTCGATAGGGTGCCTCCAGCTTAGATAGGGGTTTCCGGTATCTGCTTGACAATCAGGCTGAGCAAAATGGCGGAAAAGCAAGCACATCAGTTCATGACCAATGAGTCTATTGCCGACAAGCACATCGACTTTATGAACTTAATTTCTTCTGGCTTGATGTGGCCATCCCAACCCTTTATGTTGCGATGTCTACATGGGAATCCAAAGACTTTGTGAACATCCTATGCTCAGAACTTAAGTATCTTGTTCTCAGCCAGGACAATGGCGCATCGGGTGGTGCTGACCTTGCTCATTGTCCAAGTACTGAATTTGAGGTTCAGTTTCTGCAACATTTGGAGTTCGAGCATGCCGCCAAAGCCAAAGCTCGTGACAAGTAATCACTTGAACTCATTGAATGTCTGTATGACTTCAATAGTGTGCTTGACAGACATGCGAGATGTCGGTGCTGGTGGCACAGCTGAGTCACCACTCTGCTGAATTTTGGCTATCTTCATGAACGATGTCATCAGCGGTCTCCCCGTCGCAGCTGCCTTTATCCGACATCTCGAGGCCATAATATCGGCGAAAATAATGAGGCTGGGATTGTGGACAGAAAATGCAATTAAATTCATTAAGTGCAGGCACAGGCAATTGGGCTTTTGGTCGCTGCAGTGACTTTAGCCAAGATAAATCGACGACAACCGCTTAGGAATTACGTCACTAAGGTGAATTTCAGTCAGAACCAACGATAAAAATAACTGCATTGGGTTCGTGTGTGAGTAAGTACGATCTTGTACGCGGTAGCATCAAGTGTGAGCTGCTTGCTAAGTTAGCAGGACAGTGTGTCTGGCCCTGTTAATTCTAAGCAAAATAATCTAAATGAAACCTGCTGTAAAGAACGTGCACTAGAAATTCGCGTGATCTGAAAGGAGTGACTGTGGAAATGTATGAATCTTCAGATGCAATTGATTTGAAGGACTAGATCTCTGAATCTATGAATGTACAAATCTAGCAAGATGTGATTTTGAAGACTGAATCTAGGATTATGCAGAACTGGGTGCAGCAGGAGCAGGAAAAATGAAGGTAAGCCGGACGCACCTGAAAAGCCGGCGACTGCTGGTGCACCAAGATCGAAGGTGTTCTCCGCCTAACAGATCTTCCTCCTGGGCTATGATTGATGTGACTACACATAGTGAATAAAAAAATGAGAGGTTATGATTAATTAAATGTAGTGTGAGTCATAAGAAATCGTCAATAAAAATGCCTGCCATGAGGGTAGAACTTGATTAATATTATACAGAGATAACCATGATTACATGCTTCGACACGACAATAACATATAGCAGTGGGAGAACAAAAGACAGGACATTAGCATGCAGCTTACACGTGTTCGTACTACTTAATGTAATCACGAAATTAGACTCTCCCCATTACAGGACTCTACACTAAAACTAAGTGCTCATCTCGGGAAGATTAAGAACAGGATAGCCACAACAAGGAGTTGGTTGGTGCAAGCCAAAAGCAGCACCGTGCGTTGGCTGTCCGTCGAGCAGCAGTGCGGTGCAGCGCAGGGGGGCGTCCCTGAGCTTGTTGGATCTTTGCCTGGCAGCTGTGGACGAAGTTGTGCTCGCGCCTGGATCTATGGTGAAGCACGTGGGACTGGGACATGCCATGGCGAGTCAACTCCGGCAGGTACGTGTGAACGTGTCCGTGGATCTCAAAAAACTGGCATGACCCAGCCTGCATGAATGAGATTGAAGTTCAGCAAAAAGGGATCTGGCTGCGAGAAAATGATTTATGCTGCTAAAGAAATCTTACATCCCGGCTCGAGAGATAAAGTTGACCACCTTGTCGCCAATGGATCAGCGGCAGTACCCGTCGGCCGGAGAAGAAGATAAGTGGTCATTTTTCCCGATCTGGTCCTTGCCGAGGAGGGTGAAGAAGACGATGAGAGGGAGGCAGAGGGGAACGAATCTTCGGGAGAGAGGCTGTATGGATTGCCTGGCGTGCACAACTAAATTAATGGGGGCGGGTCGGACGGCGGCCGTTAGGTGCACTATGTCTGAACCGTAGCACAGGTCGTATCACCCCGTCTGAGCCGCGAAGCGGAAGATAACGGCCGTCGCATTAAAAGCGGAAGTTTGGTGGCCCACCGTTCGGAAAATAGCGCACAAACTGCTGCGAATACAGAAAGATATACCTGGCATGGTTCGAATCTTAGCGCTAACCAACGACCTAGATAACGAGCTCATTTGAGCTCGAGCTCAGAATAGCACTTTCGATGTGGAAGGATCAATTTTGTTTGAGGGTGGTGCCCTCATATCATTGTTAAAGAAATGACATGCATGGGTATTTCGTGAGGAAACAAAAGATGATGTTCCTTTCCTTTCTCGTAAAACAAGATTTAATAAAAAAAACTAGACCAATGGGAGAGGCCCCGTAGCATTTTCGTTAAGAAGCTGTGAGACGTCAAGTTTTAATCCACAAAATAAATTCGGGAATCGTTTGGGTTCGGCGCGCCGGCCGAACTCTCGGCCGGTCGTTTTCCCAGCTATGCTCACAGGCCCACACACACAGCTCATCTCCCACCACCGCTTTTTATTTCGAGAAAGCTTATCCTCTACACACTCTCCTCCCCCATGTGTTGCATCTCTCCTCCCAAATCCCAATCCGCCATGAAATCCCTCCCTCTTTTTCCTCTGATCCATGCCAACGAGCAAGCCACTCCGGTTAGCCAGCGCCGCCCCTTGAACTTTCCCCTTAGTCTATCCCCCCATGATCCATGGCCACAAACGGTGGCGCTCTAGACCGGTGTGGCGGCGCTCTGGACCTGGCGATGCGTAGTGCTGCAAGGAGGCAGGTCCCCGTACTGGAACCGTCGTTATGCTAGAACCATCGATGCGCCATGCTGGAAGGTCTAAGGCCACCGTGCTGGAATCCGGCCACGCTCGTGCTGGAACCAGTGAAGTACTTGCGCATGAAACTTAACAACTATTGCTCCAAGTGGACTAAGGGAACAATGCCATTTGTTGCTAATTTATGAGATGACTCACGTGCACCTTTTCCTTTGTGGTAAACTGGTAATTTAGGATGTTTATTTGTAGAAACATTGTAAATAAATTTTGCCAGGATGAATGTATATATGCATTTAGATCGAAGTTTTGCCATTTTCATGCCAACTTAGCTTGATCAATAAATAACATAAATTAATGTTGACCGACCAATTTTGTTTCTGAGTGTGGTGCCCACATATCCATGTGAAAGAAAAGACATGCATCTGGTATTTCATGAGGAAACAAGAGATGATGTTCCTTTCGTTTCTCGTAAAACAAAATTTAATAAGAACTAGATCAATGGGGCAGCCCCAGTGGCATTTTAATTAAGAAGGTGTGGGACATCAAGTTTTAATCCAAGAAACCCACATGATTCAAACTTTGGTCCGCCAAGGCACACAACCACACTCTTGCTATTGGGCCAGACACACATCCACAAATCAAGTAGTAATAATGATGATGATGATGATGATGATGATGATGATGATGATGATGATGAGGAGGAGGAGGAGGAAAGTTTTTACATGAACTTATGTGTTTTTTAGTTACTAGAATCGCGAGACCTCTTTGGAAAGAACGCACATAAGGTGATGTACAAAGAAGAAGAAATAGCATGCATGCAGCAACAAGTTATTTGCATCACTTACTTGAGAAGTTTATTCACTGCCTATAGTACTACTATCATTACATGATTTTTTTTCTGTTTCATGAAATTTTAATTGAATATTAAAAAATGTATGGCATTGTGTAAGTGTCTCAACCCTCAATGTAGCATCTATTTTATCAATTATTTATGTAATTTCAGTTCATCTTACTAAGTGTCTTCAGCTCTTCTTTTTTTGACTTACGAGTCTTTAGCTTTGACAAAATAAAAATAAGAAAACTAAGCTATGTTCTGTCTCACTGGAAGTGGATACTTGGTCGTCAACCACTTGCCTTTATCGTGCAACGGCATAATTAGTAATCATTCTTTTTCCATCTAAAAATATATATTTTTCTGAAGACATATTAGTATCTGAATTTGGTTAACTTTGGAGCTTGGCTAGCAAATATGAACTTATATTTTAATTGAAGTACAAATATTTATGGTGTAGCTTAAATTTAAATAAAACCACAACATTTCTATTGGAACGGAGGGAGTACATCTCAGATAATGTCTCGGTAGTAAATAATACAAGGAGGACATGACAAGACATCGGACTTCTACTTTCTGCCTAGGCTCAGTGGCATCTTCTTGCACGATGTTTTCTTTATCATTTATAAGCCGACTTATTGTAATTGCACCTCCGTCGCATACAAGATTTTTGTTGCCGAGAAGCTGTCAGACCAAGGAAAAGGTCGAGGGTTATATAAATGTAGGGATCGTAGCTCTAAGAAACCATGAAGTGAGACTAACTTGTAGAAATTGCAGTGCCCTCGATACTGTAAGTTTCCCATGCCTCCTACCCGTATGCATCAAAACTATAGAAAGATGCATCATGGCACACCGATTAGATTTCAACATCTTGTAACACTAGTAACAAAGGGCCTATTGTCCCGGTTCGTGAGGGCCTTCTGTCCCGGTTTGTGAACCGGGACTAAAAGGTCGTTACTAATGCCCTTGGCCTTTAGTTCCGGTTCTTACATGAACTGGGACAGAAGGTCCTCCACGTGGCCGCTGCGGCCAGCCCAGGACGGGGGGCCTTTGGTCCCGGTTGGTGACACCAACCGGGACCAATAGGCATCCACGCGTCAGCATTTGGTTGGAGCTGAGATTTTTGGTTTTTTTTAAAGAGGCCGATTTAGGGGTTAATTTAGGTTGTTATTAGGTAGCTATTAGAGAGAAGTGTCCTCTCTTATATCTCCGTGCTTGGTTTACCAACGCTACGTACTGCTATGCCTAAACATGGCTTAGATTGAAGTGAAGGCAACATGTGGTGCATGTTGAAAGTAATACTAATCCTAACCTGATCAAGTTTGGATTGTACTACTTTCGACATGCACCACATGCATGTTGCCTTCACTTCAATTCAATCCACGTTCATTTCACTCACTGATATATAATAACTCTTCATGCGCGCATCATGCATCATCATATATAATAACAAGTCCTATTAATCATCATCATACAACTTGTACTCGTTATTAATAACAAGTCATACGATCATCATCCTCATAGTCATCGAACCAACCCTACTTAATTGTTCTTAGCACATGATCATCAGTATTAGGTAGGACCGAAATACCCTCTTTAAGGTAAAATGGCATAAAACAATATAGACCATGACTCTCCATTATGGACAATGGAGATCATCCTGTCTCCAATTCTTGCGCTTCGCTTCCTTTTGCTTCCAAGAACCTCCTTGCGACTGTCCATATATTTTTTCCATTCTTTGATTTGCATGTCTCCACTTCTTTTAGAAATCCGGTATGGACAGTTGAGATTCGTAGGATGACCTGGTTGTATGTTCAAAACATCAAGCCTACCATTCTGATACATCAAATAAGGCACACAATCCTCTGGGATTATCTGTTGAAAAACATAGTAATAACTTCATAGTTAGCAATGATATACTAGTTTTAGAAGTATGCAAAATATGCACGGATGTCGTAATAGTAAGAAATCTTACCAGGGTATCTCCATAGTAGTTACCGTAGTTCAACACGTGCACTACTGACACGTATTGACCATAATGTGTAGGAGTTTTACAATAGATATTGTAATTCTCAAGATCAGTACAAAATCCGACCAGATGAGTTTTCTCCTTATAAGTTAACTCAGAGCCATCGGTGTAGTAGGTTCTGTCTACCATGTTCCGCACATTGTTTGAACAATCAAAATAAGCTGTCAATGAAAATAAGCTGTCAACTATTTTGAAATGAACAATATAAATTAGCTAATAACTATGTTTGAGAAACTCACATAGCGGTAGAATTGGAGGCGTATCAACAAGGACCCAAATGTCCATATTGTCTTGCTCGATGTCAGGATCACCAAGATCCATGGTGACAAGCATACCCTCATCAAAACCATACATCTTGCAAAATGCTTCCCAATTTTTGCAACACAAATGGGTTACGCTCTCAGAATTATATAGATTTACTTCAAAATCTATATCATGATGGGTCCTTAGGTGAATTTTCTTTGTTTCCATACTTTCATGGTCTTCAAAACCCATCCTCTCCAAGACGTAGCGTCTTGCATGGCATGGGATAAGCTAGCCGAATTGTAAAAGATGAAAAGTACACGTTGAAATAGTTGAAGTCATGCTTAATTACGAAAAAATAACACTTGTCGTCGTTGCGTACCGTTTCAACATCGAGGGTCTCCTCCAGCTTAATACTGAAGCGCCGATCTTCGTCCAGGTGAGGCCTGTCGCACTAACCTCGGTCGTCGTGGCACCAGTCGCACTCCCCCGGGAGACTTTCGTCGTCCGAGTACAACATTTCCTATGTTCATAATTCAAATATTAAACGTCTACAATTAAATATATGTACTAAAAACCTAAGTTAGATCATTATTATTCATCACGGGTTGACTATCGGTTTGTCGAGTCTTTTCTTCAAAACTCTCAGCTCACGTGGTGTATACATTCGACCGTTGGTGATGGTCGCTCCTCCATTTGTCCCCGAGTGCATTACACCAAAATGTCTAGCACACGGGAACAAAGGAGAAGCGACCCCCACGACAACAGTCGGGATTCTTCGTCCTCTCATATATATATGGTGGAACTCTCCCTCACTGATTCCTCTCTGACATTTGCGACCGTCGGTGATGGTAGCTCCTCCTTTCGTTCTCGAGTGCATTACACCAAATTGTCTAGCACACGGGATCGAAGGAGAAGCTACCCCCACAACAACAGTCGGGATTCTTCGTACTCTCATATATGGTGGAGACTCGACAGACTTACAGTCAACCCGAAAATCGTTTAATTATCTTTCTAAAAGAGGATTTGGCTGGTCTCACCTCGATGTCGGAGGGGGCGGTGATGGGGACGACGGCGGGGATGATGGAGGGGCCGGGGGCTCCTAGATTTCTGTGAAAACAAAAACCCTATAAGCTATCAACTAATCATAGTGCTCTCCAATTTTAGCATTCAAAGTAGGAGTAGTTTTCCACTTTGAGCATTCAATAAGCAAAATCAAATCACAAAATAAAGTAGTATTCAAATTAGGATGCATTCAATTATAAGCAAAACTACATCATCTCCATGCGTCCGTACATCGTTGAATATTATCACTAATACACCTCGAATACTATCATACATATAGCATCGCTAGTACAGCTAGAACAGTAGCACCCGACGGGTATCGGCGCGGGCGGTGGACACCCAAAGGGACGGAACCATCACAGGATCATAGCTCCAGTGAGATCCCTGAAGCACCTGCCAGGTATTGTCGAACCTGCCCTCCAATGCAACCATGTAGCGACGGACGTGCTGGTCCTCCTCACTGACACGGTGACGTACCACCTCTGCGGTGTCCGGAAGCCTCGGCACCGTCACTGGCCCACGCGACCGCCACCAAACAAGGATCGGGTCAACGACGGGCTGGCTCCTCACCAACCTACGCCCACCGGAAGGTAGCACCTCCCAAAACCAGCCGGGCGGAGCCCAGTCCCGGACATGGCCCCTCTGATCAAGCCGGCCTCCTCCGCCGAGTCAACGACGAGGATGCGGGATAGGCATCGTCGACGTCGATGCGGGAATAATTGCTTTAACTAAAAAAACAAACTAGTTCTATTAATTTCCTTGCTAAAAATAAACTACTTCTATAGTAAAATAAACTAGTTTTGTTAAATCAACTAGTTCAACTACTAATTAAGCACTTACTATAAATAAAATAAAGTAGTTTTATTAATTAATCAACTAGTTCAACTAC
>NW_025226162.1:21532-22239 GCF_018294505.1 Triticum aestivum | reverse complement strand
AAAATCGATATCTACTAATAATTAACCTCAATAAAAAATTAATACATATATGAAAAAACGTATATAAACAAAAAAATTCTATGAACATTATATTCATACATACATAGCCACATCCATTCATCATATAGCTACCACATACATATATATATATACATATTATATATATGAAAAAATGCAATGAACAAAAAAATAATACAAATTATATGTAAAAAAATAAACAGAGTCGTGGCGTGGTGGCGGCTCACATCGGGCGACGGAGGGCGACGGCTGTTGGGAATCATAGCAGAATTTTAAAATTTCCTACGCATCACCAAGATCCATCTATGGAGTATACTAGCAACAAGGGGAAAGGAGTGCATCTACATACCCTTGTAGATCGCGAGCGGAAGCATTCCAATGAACGGGGTTGATGGAGTCGTACTCGCCGTGATCCAAATCACCGATGACCGAGTGCCGAACGGACGGCACCTCCGGGTTCAACACACGTACGGAGCAGCGACATCTCCTCCTTCTTGATCCAGCAAGGGGGAAGGAGAGGTTGATGGAGATCCAGCAGCACGACGGCGTGGTGGTGGATGTAGCGGGATATCGGCAGGGCTTCGCCGAGCTTCTGCGAGAGGGAGAGGTGTTGCAGGGGAGGAGGGAGGCGCCAAAGGCTGTAGTATTGCTGCCCTCCCTCCCCCCCTTTATATAGGCCCCCTGGGAGG
>NW_025226162.1:14433-21321 GCF_018294505.1 Triticum aestivum | reverse complement strand
CAGGGGGAGGCCCATGGGGGGCGCCCCAGCCCACTAAGGGCTGGTTCCCTTCCCACTTCAGCCCATGGGGCCCTCCGAGATAGGTGGCCCCACCCGGTGGACCCCCGGGACCCTTCCGGTGGTCTCGGTACAATACCGATAACCCCCGAAACTTTCCCGGTGGCCAAAACTGGACTTCCTATATATAATTCTTCACCTCCGGACCATTCCGGAACTCCTCGTGACGTCCGGGATCTCATCCGGGATTCCGAACAACTTTCGGGTTTCCGCGTACTCATATCTCTACAACCCTAGCGTCACCGAACCTTAAGTGTGTAGACCCTACGGGTTCGGGAGACATGCAGACATGACCGAGACGCCTCTCCGGTCAATAACCAACAGCGGGATCTGGATACCCATGTTGGCTCCCACATGTTCCACGATGATATCATCGGATGAACCACGATGTCGAGGATTCAATCAATCCCGTATACAATTCCCTTTGTCAATCGGTATGTTACTTGCCCGAGATTTGATCGTCGGTATCCCAATACCTTGTTCAATCTCGTTACCGGCAAGTCTCTTTACTCGTACCGCAATGCATGATCCCATGACTAACTCCTTAGTCACATTGAGCTCATTATGATGATGCATTACCGAGTGGGCCCAGAGATACCTCTCCGTCATACGGAGTGACAAATCCCAGTCTCAATCCGTGCCAACCCAACAGACACTTTCGGAGATACCCGTAGTGTACCTTTATAGCCACCCAGTTACGTTGTGACGTTTGGCACACCCAAAGCACTCCTACGGTATCCGGGAGTTGCACGATCTCATGGTCTAAGGAAAAGATACTTGACATTGGAAAAGCTCTAGCAAACGAACTACACGATCTTTGAGCTATGCTTAGGATTGGGTCTTGTCCATCACATCATTCTCCTAATGATGTGATCCTGTTATCAATGACATCCAATGTCCATAGTCAGGAAACCATGACTATCTGTTGATCAACGAGCTAGTCAACTAGAGGCTTACTAGGGACACGTTGTGGTCTATGTATTCACACATGCATTTCGATTTCCGGATAACACAATTATAGCATGAACAATAGACAATTACCATGAACAAAGAAATATAATAATAACCATTTATTATTGCCTCTAGGGCATATTTCCAAGAGTCTCCCACTTGCACTAGAGTCAATAATCTAGTTACATTGTGATGAATCGAACACCCATTGCGTCCTGGTGTTGATCATGTTTTGCTCTAGGGAGAGGTTTAGTCAACGGATCTGCTACATTCAGGTCCGTATGTAATTTACAAATATCTATGTCTCCATTTTGAACACTTTCACGAATGGAGTTGAAGCGACGCTTGATATGCCTGGTCTTCCTGTGAAACCTGGGCTCCTTCGCAAGGGCAATAGCTCCAGTGTTGTCACAAAAGAGAGTCATCGGGCCCGACGCATTGGGAATCACCCCTAGGTCGGTAATGAACTCCTTCATCCAGACTGCTTCCTGTGCTACCTCCGAGGCTGCCATGTACTCCGCTTCACATGTAGATCCCGCCACGACGCTTTGCTTGCAACTGCACCAGCTTACTGCTCCTCCATTCAAAATATACACGTATCCGGTTTGTGACTTCGAGTCATCCAGATCTGTGTCGAAGCTAGCGTCGACGTAACCCTTTACGACGAGCTCTTCGTCACCTCCATAAACGAGAAACATATCCTTAGTCCTCTTCAGGTACTTCAGGATATTCTTGACCGCTGTCTAGTGTTCCATGCCGGGATTACTTTGGTACCTTCCTACCAAACTTACGGCAAGGTTTACATCAGGTCTGGTACACAGCATGGCATACATAATAGACCCTATGGCCGAGGCATAGGGGATGACACTCATCTTTTCTCTATCTTCTGCCGTGGTCGGGCATTGAGTCGTGCTCGATTGCACACCTTGCAATACAGGCAAGAACCCCTTCTTGGACTGATCCATATTGAACTTCTTCAATATCTTGTCAAGGTACATACTCTGTGAAAGACCAATGAGGCGTCTTGATCTATCTATATAGATCTTGATGCCTAATATATAAGCAGCTTCTCCAAGGTCCTTCATTGAAAAACACTTATTCAAATAGGCCTTTATACTTTCCAAGAATTCTATATCATTTCCCATCAATAGTATGCCATCCACATACAATAAGAGAAATGCTACAGAGCTCCCACTCACTTTCTTGTAAACACAGGCTTCTCCATAAGTCTGTGTAAACCCAAATGCTTTGATCATCTCATCAAAGCGAATGTTCCAACTCCGAGATGCTTGCACCAGCCCATAGATTGAGCGCTGGAGCTTGCATACTTTGTTAGCATTCTTAGGATCGACAAAACCTTCCGGCTGCATCATATACAATTCTTCCTTAAGCAAGCCGTTAAGGAATGCCGTTTTGACGTCCATCTGCCATATCTCATAATCATAGTATGCGGCAATTGCTAATATGATTCGGACGGACTTCAGCTGCGCTACGGGTGAGAAAGTCTCATCGTAGTCAACCCCTTGAACTTGTCGATAACCCTTAGCGACAAGTCGAGCCTTATAGATGGTCACATTACCATCCGCGTCTGTCTTCTTCTTAAAGATCCATTTATTTTCTATGGCTCGCCGATCATCGGGCAAGTCAGTCAAAGTCCATACTTCGTTTTCATACATGGTTCCTCTCTCGGATTTCATGGCTTCTAGCCATTTGTCGGAATCCGGGCCCGCCATCGCTTCTTCATAGTTCGAAGGTTCACCGTTGTCTAACAACATGATTTCCAAGACAGGGTTGCCGTACCACTCTGGTGCGGAACGTGTCCTTGTGGACCTACGAAGTTCAGCAGTAACTTGATCCGAAGCTTCACGATCATCATCATTAACTTCCTCCCCAGTCGTTGTAGGCACCACAGGAACACCTTCCGGCGCTGCGCTACTTTCCGGTTCGGAAGGGGTGACTATCACCTCATCAAGTTCCACTTTCCTCCCACTTAATTCTTTCGAGAGAAACTCTTTCTCCAGAAAGGACCCGTTCTTGGCAACGAAGATCTTGCCTTCGGATCTGAGGTAGAAGGTATACCCAATAGTTTCCTTAGGGTATCCTATGAAGACGCATTTCTCCGACTTGGGTTTGAGCTTTTCAGGTTGAAGTTTCTTGACATAAGCATCGCATCCCCAAACTTTTAGAAACGACAGCTTAGGTTTCTTCCCAAACCATAATTCATACGGTGTCGTCTCAACGGATTTCGACGGAGCCCTATTTAAAGTGAATGCGGCAGTCTCTAAAGCATAGCCCCAAAATGAGAGCGGTAAATCGGTAAGAGACATCATAGATCGCACCATATCCAATAGAGTGCGATTACGACGTTCGGACACACCGTTTCGCTGAGGTGTTCCAGGCGGCGTGAGTTGTGAAACGATTCCACATTTCCTTAAGTGCGTACCAAATTCGCGACTTAAATATTCTCCACCACGATCTGATCGTAAGAACTTTATTTTTCTGTCACGTTGATTCTCAACCTCACTCTGAAATTCCTTGAACTTTTCAAAGGTTTCAGACCTGTGTTTCATTTTGTAGACATACCCATATCTACTTAAGTCATCAGTGAGAGTGAGAACATAACGATATCCTCCGCGAGCCTCAACACTCATTGGACCGCACACATCGGTATGTATGATTTCCAATAAGTTGGGTGCTCGCTCCATTGTTCCGGAGAACGGAGTCTTGGTCATCTTACCCATGAGGCATGGTTCGCATGTGTCAAATGATTCGTAATCAAGAGACTCCAAAAGTCCATCTGCATGGAGCTTCTTCATGCGCTTGACACCAATGTGACCAAGGCGGCAGTGCCACAAGTATGTGGGACTATCGTTATCAACTTTACATCTTTTGGTATTCACACTATGAATATGTGTAACATCACGTTCGAGATTCATCAAGAATAAACCATTGACCAGCGGGGCATGACCATAAAACATATCTCTCATAAATAGAACAACCATTATTCTCGGATTTAAATGAGTAGCCATCTCGAATTAAACGAGATCCAGATACAATGTTCATGCTCAAAGCTGGCACTAAATAACAATTATTGAGGTTTAAAACTAATCCCGTAGGTAAATGTAGAGGTAGCGTGCCGACGGTGATCACATCGACCTTGGAACCATTCCCGACGCGCATCGTCACCTCGTCCTTTGCCAGTCTCCGCTTATTCTGCAGTTCCTGTTTTGAGTTACAAATATGAACAACCGCACCGGTATCAAATACCCAGGAGCTACTACGAGTACTGGTAAGGTACACATCAATTACATGTATATCACATATACCTTTGCTGTTGCCGGCCTTATTGTCCGCTAAGTATTTGGGGCAGTTCCGCTTCCAGTGACCACTTCCCTTGCAATAAAAGCACTCAAGCTCAGGCTTGGGTCCATTCCTTGGCTTCTTCCCAGTAACTGGCTTACCGGGCGCGGCAACTCCCTTGCCGTCCTTCTTGAAGTTCTTCTTACCCTTGCCCTTCTTGAACTTAGTGGTTTTATTCACCATCAACACTTGATGTTCCTTTTTGATCTCCACCTCCGCTGATTTCAGCATTGAATATACCTCAGGAATGGTCTTTTCCATCCCTTGCATATTGAAGTTCATCACAAAGCTCTTGTAGCTTGGTGGAAGCGACTGAAGGATTCTGTCAATGACCGCGTCATCCGGGAGATTAGCTCCCAGCTGAGACAAGCGGTTGTGTAACCCAGACATCTGAGTATGTGCTCACTAACAGAACTATTTTCCTCCATTTTACAGCTGAAGAACTTGTCGGAGACTTCATATCTCTCGACCCGGGCATGAGCTTGGAAAACCATTTTCAGCTCTTCGAACATCTCATATGCTCCATGTTTCTCAAAAACGCTTTTGGAGACCCGGTTCTAAGCTGTAAAGCATGCCGCACTGAACGAGGGAGTAATCATCAGCACGTGATTGCCAAGCGTTCATAACGTCTTGGTTCTCTGGGATTGGTGCCTCACCTAGCGGTGCTTCTAGGACATAATCTTTCTTGGCAGCTATGAGGATGATCCTCAGGTTCCGGACCCAGTCCGTATAGTTGCTGCCATCATCTTTCAGCTTGGTTTTCTCTAGGAACGCGTTGAAGTTGAGGACAACGTGGGCCATTTGATCTACAAGACATATTGTAAAGATTTTAGACTAAGTTCATGATAATTAAGTTCATCTAATCAAATTACTCAATGAACTCCCACTCAGATAGACATCCCTCTAGTCATCTAAGTGAAACATGATCCGAGTTAACTAGGCCGTGTCCGATCATCACGTGAGACGGACTAGTCAAGATCGGTGAACATCTCCATGTTGATCGTATCTTCTATATGACTCATGCTCGACCTTTCGGTCCTCCGTGTTCCGAGGCCATGTATGTACATGCTAGGCTCGTCAAGTCAACCTAAGTGTATTGCGTGTGTTCTGAGGCCATGTCTGTACATGCTAGGCTCGTCAACACCCGTTGTATGCGAACATTAGAATCTATCACACCCGATCATCACGTGGTGCTTCGAAACAACGAACCTTCGCAACGGTGCACAGTTAGGGGGAACACTTTCTTGAAATTATCATAAGGGATCATCTTACTTACTACCGTCGTTTTAAGCAAATAAGATGCAAAACATGATAAACATCACATGCAATCAAATAGTGACATGATATGGCCAATATCATTTTGCTCCTTTGATCTCCATCTTCGGGGCACCATGATCATCTTCGTCACCGGCATGACACCATGATCTCTATCATCATGATCTCCATCATTGTGTCTTCATCAAGTTGTCACGCCAACTATTACTTCTACTTCTATGGCTAACGCGTTTAGCAATAAAGTAAAGTAATTTACATGGCGTTATTCAATGACACGCAGGTCATACAAAATAATAAAGACAACTCCTATGGCTCCTGCCGGTTGTCATACTCATCGACATGCAAGTCGTGATTCCTATTACAAGAATATGTTCAATCTCATACATCACATATATCATTCATCACATCTTCTGGCCATATCACATCACATAGCACATGCTGCAAAAACAAGTTAGACGTCCTCTAATTGTTGTTGCAAGTTTTACGTGGCTTGTATAGGTTTCTAGCAAGAACGTTTCTTACCTACGTAAAACCACAACGTGATATGCCAATTTCTATTTACCCTTCATAAGGACCCTTTTCATCGAATCCGTTCCGACTAAAGTGGGAGAGACAGACACCCGCTAGCCACCTTATGCAACTAGTGCATGTCAGTCGGTGGAACCTGTCTCACGTAAGCGAACGTGTAAGGTCGGTCCGGGCCGCTTCATCCCACAATACCGCCGAAACAAGATAAGACTAGTAGCGGCAAGAAGAATTGGCAACATCTACGCCCACAACTGCTTTGTGTTCTACTCGTGCATAGTAACTACGCATAGGCCTGGCTCATGATGCCACTGTTGGGAATCGTAGCAGAATTTTAAAATTTCCTACGCATCACCAAGATCCATCTATGGAGTATACTAGCAATGAGGGGAAAGGAGTGCATCTACATACCCTTGTAGATCGCGAGCGGAAGCGTTCCAATGAACGGGGTTGATGGAGTCGTACTCGCCGTGATCCAAATCACCGATGACCGAGTGCCGAACGGACGGCACCTCCGCGTTCAACACTCGTACGGAGCAGCGACATCTCCTCCTTCTTGATCCAGCAAGGGGGAAGGAGAGGTTGATGGAGATCCAGCAGCACGACGGCGTGGTGGTGGATGTAGCGGGATCTCGGCAGGGCTTCGCCGAGCTTCTGCGAGAGGGAGAGGTGTTGCAGGGGAGGAGGGAGGCGCCAAAGGCTGTAGTATTGCTGCCCTCC
>NW_025226162.1:12804-14113 GCF_018294505.1 Triticum aestivum | reverse complement strand
TAGGGTTTCCAACCCTAGGCGCAGGGGGAGGCCCATGGGGGGCGCCCCAGCCCACTAAGGGCTGCTTCCCTTCCCACTTCAGCCCATGGGGACCTCGGGGATAGGTGGCCCCACCCGGTGGACCCCCGGGACCCTTCCGGTGGTCCCGGTACAATACCGATAACCCCCGAAACTTTCCCGGTGGCCAAAACTGGACTTCCTATATATAATTCTTCACCTCCGGACCATTCCGGAACTCCTCGTGACGTTAGGGATCTCATCCGGGACTCCGAACAACTTTTGGGTTTCCGCGTACTCATATCTCTACAACCCTAGCGTCACCGGACCTTAAGTGTGTAGACCCTACGGGTTCGGGAGACATGTAGACATGACCGAGACGCCTCTCTGGTCAATAACCAACAGCGGGATCTGGATACCCATGTTGGCTCCCACATGTTCCACGATGATCTCATCGGATGAACCATGATGTCGAGGATTCAATCAATCCCGTATACAACTCCCTTTGTCAATCGGTATGTTACTTGCCCGAGATTCGATCGTCGGTATCCCAATACCTTGTTCAATCTCGTTACCGGCAAGTCTCTTTACTCATACCGCAATGCATGATCCCGTGACTAACTCCTTAGTCACATTGAGCTCATTATGATGATGCATTACCGAGTGGGCCCTGAGATACCTCTCCGTCATACGGAGTGACAAATCCCAGTCTCGATCCGTGCCAACCCAACAGACACTTTCGGAGATACCCGTAGTGTACCTTTATAGTCACCCAGTTACGTCGTGACGTTTGGCACACCCAAAGCACTCCTACGGTATCCGGGAGTTGCACGATCTCATGGTCTAAGGAAAAGATACTTGACATTGGAAAAGCTCTAGCAAACAAACTACATGATCTTTGAGCTATGCTTAGGATTGGGTCTTGTCCATCACATCATTCTCCTAATGATGGGATCCCGTTATCAATGACATCCAATGTCCATAGTCAGGAAACCATGACTATCTGTTGATCAACGAGCTAGTCAACTAGAGGCTTACTAGGGACACATTGTGGTCTATGTATTCACACATGCATTACGATTTCCGGATAACACAATTATAGCATGAACAATAGACAATTACCATGAACAAAGAAATATAATAATAACCATTTATTATTGCCTCTAGGGCATATTTCCAACAACGGCGTGGGCGGCGGAGGGTGACGGCGTGGGTGGCGGAGGGCGACGGTGACCGCGGCGGGCCGGGGCGGAGGGCGACGACGATGGTGACGTACGGGCGACACGGCTCGGGGGCGCGCGGCGGAGGGCGA
>NW_025226162.1:10439-11581 GCF_018294505.1 Triticum aestivum | reverse complement strand
CGGGCTGGGGGAAACTGGTGATGGAAATCTGAAAATTTCCTAAGTGCCGGCTTATATAGCAAAGGCTTTGGTCCCGGTTCGACGCACAAACCGGGACCAATGCCACCTTTAGTCTCGGTTGGTGGCACCAACCGGGACCAAAGGCCTCTTTTCACTAGCCCAAAGGGCGGGAAGCAGAGGGCTGTGGTCCCGGTTGGTGGCACCAACTGGGACTAAAGGGTGGGTATTGGTTCCGGTTGGTGCCACCAACCGGGACCAAAGGGGGCATTGGTTCCGGTTGGAGCCACCAACCGGGACTAATGTGCTGGCGCGGTGCGGTGGGAAGTTTAGTCCCACCACGCTAGCTAAGAGAGCTCAGCACCTGTTTATAAGCTGCGTTGCAGCTCCTCTCTAATATGCACGCATTACATGCCTACCCTTGTCACTGCCATGTTGGGCCTATTGGTCCTGCGGGCCTGCATCCTGGCCCATGTGCAGATGGGTTTCTAGTCGTATGCAGGCCGTGTGGCCCATTAGGCGGCATTTTTTTATTTTTTCCAGTATTGTTTTTGTTTTTTGAATTATTTATTTTCTTTTGATTTTTGCTTTATTTTTTATTCTTTTTTGCTTTTAGCTCAGAATAATTATAAACTTTCTGTTACTCCATTAGTTTCCAAATTTGAATAGTTTAAATTTTAATTCTTTATGAAAATTATTTTTGCTACTAAAATTTCTAAAAAAATTATGATAATTCTTTCTGCTTTTGATGTTTTGAACAGAAAATACTTTGATAATTGTAGTTGCATAAATTTCATATAATTTTAGTTTAACAGAAAATACTTTACGAAAATCTCTTTCAAAGTATCAGGATTTCATACGGAAACTCGTCTGTTACAAAGGGATTTCATTTTTAAACTTATTTGAACTCCTGACTTTTTGTGTGTTCAAAATGCACCATTCAAAGCCACATCATCATTTTTCAATCCTTTCTGACTTCATTTGTTATTTTTCATGCATTTACTAATTATTTTGAGCTATAAGACCATAAAATTGAAAAGCATTTCAAATGAACTCTGAAAAGGTTGAAAGTTAGCATGGTATCATCATTTCATCCACATAGCATGTGCAAGAAAGTTGAGAGGGTTACGGCAAAAACTGGATGC
>NW_025226162.1:0-5762 GCF_018294505.1 Triticum aestivum | reverse complement strand
GGACAATCTCTTTCAAAGTATCAGGATTTCATACGGAAACTCGTCTGTTACAAAGGGATTTCATTTTTTAAAACTTATTTGAACTCCTGACTTTTTGTATGTTCAAAATGCACCATTCAAAGCCACATCATCATTTTTCAATCCTTTCTGACTTCATTTGTTACTTTTCATGCATTTACTAATTATTTTGAGCTATAAGACCCTAAAATTGAAAAGCATTTCAAATGAACTCTGAAAAGGTGGAAAGTTGGCATGGTATCATCATTTCATCCACATAGCATGCGCAAGAAAGTTGAGAGGGTTACGGCAAAAACTGGATGCACTTCGTATACAAAACGGACAATCTCTTTCAAAGTATCAGGATTTCATACGGAAACTCGTCTGTTACAAAGGGATTTCATTTTTTAAAACTTATTTGAACTCCTGACTTTTTGTGTGTTCAAAATGCACCATTCATAGCCACGTCATCATTTTTCAATCCTTTCTGGCTTCATTTGTTATTTTTCATGCATTTACTAATTATTTTGATCTATAAGACCCTAAAATTGAAAAGCATTTTAAATGAACTCTGAAAAGGTTGAAAGTTGGCATGGTATCGTCATTTCATCCACATAGCATGTGCAAGAAAGTTGAGAGGGTTACGGCAAAAACTTGATGCACTTCGTGTACAAAACGGACAATCTCTTTCAAAGTATCAGGATTTCATACGGAAACTCATCTGTTACAAAGGGATTTCATTTTTTAAAACTTATTTGAACTCCTGACTTTTTGTATGTTCAAAATGCACCATTCAAAGCCACATCATCATTTTTCAATCCTTTCTGACTTCATTTGTTACTTTTCATGCATTTACTAATTATTTTGAGCTATAAGACCCTAAAATTGAAAAGCATTTCAAATGAACGGACAATCTCTTTCAAAGTATCAGGATTTCATACGGAAACTCATCTGTTACAAAGGGATTTCATTTTTTAAAACTTATTTGAACTCCTGACTTTTTGTATGTTCAAAATGCACCATTCAAAGCCACATCATCATTTTTCAATCCTTTCTGACTTCATTTGTTACTTTTCATGCATTTACTAATTATTTTGAGCTATAAGACCCTAAAATTGAAAAGCATTTCAAATGAACTCTGAAAAGGTTGAAAGTTGGCATGGTATCATCATTTCATCCACATAGCATGTGCAAGAAAGTTGAGAGGGTTACGGCAAAAACTGGATGCACTTCGTATACAAAACGGACAATCTCTTTCAAAGTATCAGGATTTCATACGGAAATTCGTCTGTTACAAAGGGATTTCATTTTTTTAAACTTATTTGAACTCCTGACTTTTTGTATGTTCAAAATGCACCATTCAAAGCCACATCATCATTTTTCTATCCTTTCTGACTTCATTTGTTATTTTTCATGCATTTACTCATTATTTTGAGCTATAAGACCCGAAAATTGAAAAGCATTTCAAATGAACTCTGAAAAGGTTGAAAGTTGGCATGGTATCATCATTTCATCCACATAGCATGTGCAAGAAAGTTGAGAGGGTTACGGCAAAAACTGGATGCACTTCGTATACAAAACGGACAATCTCTTTCAAAGTATCAGGATTTCATACGGAAATTCGTCTGTTACAAAGGGATTTCATTTTTTAAAACTTATTTGAACTCCTGACTTTTTGTGTGTTCAAAATGCACCATTCATAGCCACGTCATCATTTTTCAATCCTTTCTGGCTTCATTTGTTATTTTTCATGCATTTACTAATTATTTTGATCTATAAGACCCTAAAATTGAAAAGCATTTTAAATGAACTCTGAAAAGGTTGAAAGTTGGCATGGTATCGTCATTTCATCCACATAGCATATGCAAGAAAGTTGAGAGGGTTACGGCAAAAACTTGATGCACTTCGTGTACAAAATGGACAATCTCTTTCAAAGTATCAGGATTTCATACGGAAACTCGTCTGTTACAAAGGGATTTCATTTTTTAAAACTTATTTGAACTCCTGACTTTTTGTATGTTCAAAATGCACCATTCAAAGCCACATCATCATTTTTCAATCCTTTCTGACTTCATTTGTTACTTTTCATGCATTTACTAATTATTTTGAGCTATAAGACCCTAAAATTGAAAAGCATTTCAAATGAACTCTGAAAAGGTGGAAAGTTGGCATGGTATCATCATTTCATCCACATAGCATGCGCAAGAAAGTTGAGAGGGTTACGGCAAAAACTGGATGCACTTCGTATACAAAACGGACAATCTCTTTCAAAGTATCAGGATTTCATACGGAAACTCGTCTGTTACAAAGGGATTTCATTTTTTTAAACTTATTTGAACTCCTGACTTTTTGTGTGTTCAAAATGCACCATTCATAGCCACATCATCATTTTTCAATCCTTTCTGGCTTCATTTGTTATTTTTCATGCATTTACTAATTATTTTGAGCTATAAGACCCTAAAATTGAAAAGCATTTTAAATGAACTCTGAAAAGGTTGAAAGTTGGCATGGTATCGTCATTTCATCCACATAGCATGTGCAAGAAAGTTGAGAGGGTTACGGCAAAAACTTGATGCACTTCGTGTACAAAACGGACAATCTCTTTCAAAGTATCAGGATTTCATACGGAAATTCGTCTGTTACAAAGGGATTTCATTTTTTTAAACTTATTTGAACTCCTGACTTTTTGTATGTTCAAAATGCACCATTCAAAGCCACATCATCATTTTTCAATCCTTTCTGACTTCATTTGTTATTTTTCATGCATTTACTCATTATTTTGAGCTATAAGACCCGAAAATTGAAAAGCATTTCAAATGAACTCTGAAAAGGTTGAAAGTTGGCATGGTATCATCATTTCATCCACATAGCATGTGCAAGAAAGTTGAGAGGGTTACGGCAAAAACTGGATGCACTTCGTATACAAAACGGACAATCTCTTTCAAAGTATCAGGATTTCATACGGAAATTCGTCTGTTACAAAGGGATTTCATTTTTTTAAACTTATTTGAACTCCTGACTTTTTGTGTGTTCAAAATGCACCATTCAAAGCCACGTCATCATTTTTCAATCCTTTCTGACTTCATTTGTTATTTTTCATGCATTTACTAATTATTTTGATCTATAAGACCCTAAAATTGAAAAGCATTTCAAATGAACTCTGAAAAGGTTGAAAGTTGGCATGGTATCGTCATTTCATCCACATAGCATGTGCAAGAAAGTTGAGAGGGTTACGGCAAAAACATGATGCACTTCGTGTACAAAACGGACAGTCTCTTTCAAAGTATCAGGATTTCATACGGAAACTCGTCTGTTACAAAGGGATTTCATTTTTTAAAACTTATTTGAACTCCTGACTTTTTGTATGTTCAAAATGCACCATTCAAAGCCACATCATCATTTTTCAATCCTTTCTGACTTCATTTGTTATTTTTCATGCATTTACTCATTATTTTGAGCTATAAGACCCGAAAATTGAAAAGCATTTCAAATGAACTCTGAAAAGGTTGAAAGTTGGCATGGTATCATCATTTCATCCACATAGCATCTGCAAGAAAGTTGAGAGGGTTACGGCAAAAACTGGATGCACTTCGTATACAAAACGGACAATCTCTTTCAAAGTATCAGGATTTCATACGGAAATTCGTCTGTTACAAAGGGATTTCATTTTTTTAAACTTATTTGAACTCCTGACTTTTTGTGTGTTCAAAAAGCACCATTCAAAGCCACGTCATCATTTTTCAATCCTTTCTGACTTCATTTGTTATTTTTCATGCATTTACTAATTATTTTGATCTATAAGACCCTAAAATTGAAAAGCATTTCAAATGAACTCTGAAAAGGTTGAAAGTTGGCATGGTATCGTCATTTCATCCACATAGCATGTGCAAGAAAGTTGAGAGGGTTACGGCAAAAACATGATGCACTTCGTGTACAAAACGGATAATATCTTTCAAAGTATCAGGATTTCATACGGAAACTCGTCTGTTACAAAGGGATTTCATTTTTTAAAACTTATTTGAACTCCTGACTTTTTGTATGTTCAAAATGCACCATTCATAGCCACGTCATCATTTGTTACTTTTCATGCATTTACTAATTATTTCGAGCTATAAGACCCTAAAATTGAAAAGCATTTCAAATGAACTCTGAAAAGGTGGAAAGTTGGCATGGTATCATCATTTCATCCACATAGCATGTGCAAGAAAGTTGAGAGGGTTACGGCAAAAACTGGATGCACTTCGTATACAAAACGGACAATCTCTTTCAAAGTATCAGGATTTCATACGGAAACTCGTCTGTTACAAAGGGATTTCATTTTTTAAAACTTATTTGAACTCCTGACTTTTTGTATGTTCAAAATGCACCATTCAAAGCCACATCATCATTTTTCAATCCTTTCTGACATCATTTGTTACTTTTCATGCATTTACTAATTATTTCGAGCTATAAGACCCTAAAATTGAAAAGCATTTCAAATGAACTCTGAAAAGGTGGAAAGTTGGCATGGTATCATCATTTCATCCACATAGCATGTGCAAGAAAGTTGAGAGGGTTACGGCAAAAACTGGATGCACTTCGTATACAAAACGGATAATATCTTTCAAAGTATCAGGATTTCATACGGAAACTCATCTGTTGCAAAGGGATTTCATTTTTTAAAACTTATTTGAACTCCTGACTTTTTGTGTGTTCAAAATGCACCATTCATAGCCACGTCATCATTTTTCAATCCTTTCTGGCTTCATTTGTTATTTTTCATGCATTTACTAATTATTTTGATCTATAAGACCCTAAAATTGAAAAGCATTTTAAATGAACTCTGAAAAGGTTGAAAGTTGGCATGGTATCGTCATTTCATCCACATAGCATATGCAAGAAAGTTGAGAGGGTTACGGCAAAAACTTGATGCACTTCGTGTACAAAATGGACAATCTCTTTCAAAGTATCAGGATTTCATACGGAAACTCGTCTGTTACAAAGGGATTTCATTTTTTAAAACTTATTTGAACTCCTGACTTTTTGTATGTTCAAAATGCACCATTCAATGCCACATCATCATTTTTCAATCCTTTCTGACTTCATTTGTTACTTTTCATGCATTTACTAATTATTTTGAGCTATAAGACCCTAAAATTGAAAAGCATTTCAAATGAACTCTGAAAAGGTTGAAAGTTGGCATGGTATCATCATTTCATCCACATAGCATGTGCAAGAAAGTTGAGAGGGTTACGGCAAAAACTGGATGCACTTCGTATACAAAACGGACAATCTCTTTCAAAGTATCAGGATTTCATACGGAAATTCGTCTGTTACAAAGGGATTTCATTTTTTTAAACTTATTTGAACTCCTGACTTTTTGTGTGTTCAAAATGCACCATTCAAAGCCATGTCATCATTTTTCAATCCTTTCTGACTTCATTTGTTATTTTTCATGCATTTACTAATTATTTTGATCTATAAGACCCTAAAATTGAAAAGCATTTCAAATGAACTCTGAAAAGGTTGAAAGTTGGCATGGTATCGTCATTTCATCCACATAGCATGTGCAAGAAAGTTGAGAGGGTTACGGCAAAAACTTGATGCACTTCGTGTACAAAACGGACAATCTCTTTCAAAGTATCAGGATTTCATACGGAAACTCGTCTGTTACAAAGGGATTTCATTTTTTAAAACTTATTTGAACTCCTGACTTTTTGTATGTTCAAAATGCACCATTCAAAGCCACATCATCATTTTTCAATCCTTTCTGACTTCATTTGTTA
>NW_025226161.1:312952-316753 GCF_018294505.1 Triticum aestivum | reverse complement strand
AAATTACTTGAACTCGAGACTTTTTGTGTGTTCAAAATGCACCATTCAAAGCCGCATCATCAATTCTCAAACCTTTCTGACTTCATTTGTTATTTGTCATGCATTTACTAATTTTTTTGAGCTATATGTCCTTGAAAATGAAAAGCACTACAAATGAACTCTCAAAAGGTTGAAAGTTGGCATGGTATCATCATCTCACCCACATAGAATGTGCTAAAAAGTTGAGAGGGTTACGGCAAAACATGGATGCACTTCGTGTACAAAACGAACAATCTCTTTCGAAGTATCAGGCTTTCATACGGAAACTCGTGTGTTACAAAGGATCTCATTTTTTTGAGACACTGAAAATGAAAAGCACTACAAATGAACTCTGAAAAGGTTGAAAGATGGCACGGTATCATCATTTCACCCACATAGAATGTGCTAAAAAGTTGAGAGGGTTACGGCAAAAAATGGATGCACTTCATGTAAAAAACGGATAATCTCTTTCGAAGTATCCCGGTTTTATACGGAAACTCGTTTGTTACATAGGGATTTGTTTTTTTAACTTATTTGAACTCCAGACTTTGTGTGTGTTCAAAATGCACCATTCAAAGCCACATTATCAATTTTAAACCCTTTCTGTGTTCATTTGTTACTTTTCATGCATTTACTTATTTTTTAGCTATATGACCCTGGAAATGAAAAGCACTACAATTGAACTCTGAAAAGGTTGAAAGTTGGCATGCTATCATCATTTCACCCACATAGAATGTGCTGAAAATTTGAGAGGGCTACGACAAAAACTGGATGCACTTTGTCTACAAAACGGGCAATCTCTTTCGAAGTATCAGGGTTTCATACGGAAACTCGTTTGTTACAAAGGGATTTCAATTTTTTGAAATTACTTGAACTCGAGACTTTTTGTGTGTTCAAAATGCACCATTCAAAGCCGCATCATCAATTCTCAAACCTTTCTGACTTAATTTGTTATTTTTCATGCATTTACTAATTTTTTTGAGCTATATGACCTTGAAAATGAAAAGCCCTACAAATGAACTCTCAAAAGGTTGAAAGTTGGCATGGTATCATCATCTCACCCACATAGAATGTGCTAAAAAGTTGAGAGGGTTACGGCAAAACATGGATGCACTTCGTGTACAAAACGAACAATCTCTTTCGAAGTATCAGGCTTTCATACGGAAACTGGTGTGTTACAAAGGGATTTCAATTTTTTGAAATTACTTGAACTCGAGACTTTTTGTGTGTTCAAAATGCACCATTAAAAGCCGCATCATCAATTCTCAAACCTTTCTGACTTCATTTGTTATTTTTCATGCATTTACTGATTTTTTTGAGCTATATGACCCTGAAAATGAAAAGCCCTACAATGAACTCTCAAAAGGTTGAAAGTTGGCATGGTATCATCATTTCACCCACATAGAATGTGCTAAAAAGTTGAGAGCGTTACGGCAAAACATGGATGCACTTCGTGTACAAAACGAACAATCTCTTTCGAAGTATCAGGCTTTCATACGGAAACTCGTGTGTTACAAAGGGATTTCAATTTTTTGAAATTACTTGAACTCGAGACTTTTTGTGTGTTCAAAATGCACCATTCAAAGCCACATCATCAATTCTCAAACCTTTCTGACTTCGTTTGTTATTTTTCATGCATTTATAGATTTTTTGAGCTATATGACCCTGAAAATGAAAAGCTCTACAAATGAACTCTGAACAGGTTGAAAGTTGGCATGGTATCATCATTTCACCCACATAGCACGTGCTAAAAAGTTGAGAGGGTTACGGCAAAAACTGGATGCACTTCATGTAAAAAACGGACAATCTCCTTCGAAGTACCAGGGTTTCATACGGAAACTCGTGTGTTACAAAGGATCTCATTTTTTGAGCTATATGACACTGAAAATAAAAAGTACTACAAATGAACTCTGAAAAGGTTGAAAGATGGCACGGTATCATCATTTCACCCACATAGAATGTGCTAAAAAGTTGAGAGGGTTACGGCAAAAAATGGCTGCACTTCATGTAAAAAACGGACAATCTCTTTCGAAGTATCCCGGTTTTATACGGAAACTCGTTTGTTACATAGGGATTTGTTTTTTTTTAACTTATTTGAACTCCAGACTTTGTGTGTGTTCAAAATGCACCATTCAAAGCCACATCATCAATTTTAAACCATTTCTGTGTTCATTTGTTACTTTTCATGCATTTACTTATTTTTTTAGCTATATGACCCTGGAAATGAAAAGCACTCCAATTGAACTCTGAAAAGTTTGAAAGTTGGCATGGTATCATCATTTCACCCACATAGAATGTGCTGAAAAGTTGAGAGGGCTACGACAAAAACTGGATGCACTTCGTCTACAAAACGGGCAATCTCTTTCGAAGTATTAGGGTTTCATACGGAAACTCGTTTGTTACAAAGGGATTTCAATTTTTTTAAATTACTTGAACTCGAGACTTTTTGTGTGTTCAAAATGCACCATTCAAAGCCGCATCATCAATTCTCAAACCTTTCTGACTTCATTTGTTATTTGTCATGCATTTACTAATTTTTTTGAGCTATATGTCCTTGAAAATGAAAAGCACTACAAATGAACTCTCAAAAGGTTGAAAGTTGGCATGGTATCATCATCTCACCCACATAGAATGTGCTAAAAAGTTGAGAGGGTTACGGCAAAACATGGATGCACTTCGTGTACAAAACGAACAATCTCTTTCGAAGTATCAGGCTTTCATACGGAAACTCGTGTGTTACAAAGGATCTCATTTTTTTGAGACACTGAAAATGAAAAGCACTACAAATGAACTCTGAAAAGGTTGAAAGATGGCACGGTATCATCATTTCACCCACATAGAATGTGCTAAAAAGTTGAGAGGGTTACGGCAAAAAATGGATGCACTTCATGTAAAAAACGGACAATCTCTTTCGAAGTATCCCGGTTTTATACGGAAACTCGTTTGTTACATAGGGATTTGTTTGTTTAACTTATTTGAACTCCAGACTTTGTGTGTGTTCAAAATGCACCATTCAAAGCCACATTATCAATTTTAAACCCTTTCTGTGTTCATTTGTTACTTTTCATGCATTTACTTATTTTTTTAGCTATATGACCCTGGAAATGAAAAGCACTACAATTGAACTCTGAAAAGGTTGAAAGTTGGCATGCTATCATCATTTCACCCACATAGAATGTGCTGAAAATTTGAGAGGGCTACGACAAAAACTGGATGCACTTTGTCTACAAAACGGGCAATCTCTTTCGAAGTATCAGGGTTTCATACGGAAACTCGTTTGTTACAAAGGGATTTCAATTTTTTGAAATTACTTGAACTCGAGACTTTTTGTGTGTTCAAAATGCACCATTCAAAGCCGCATCATCAATTCTCAAACCTTTCTGACTTCATTTGTTATTTGTCATGCATTTACTAATTTTTTTGAGCTATATGTCCTTGAAAATGAAAAGCACTACAAATGAACTCTCAAAAGGTTGAAAGTTGGCATGGTATCATCATCTCACCCACATAGAATGTGCTAAAAAGTTGAGAGGGTTACGGCAAAACATGGATGCACTTCGTGTACAAAACGAACAATCTCTTTCGAAGTATCAGGCTTTCATACGGAAACTCGTGTGTTACAAAGGATCTCATTTTTTTGAGACACTGAAAATGAAAAGCACTACAAATGAACTCTGAAAAGGTTGAAAGATGGCACGGTATCATCATTTCACCCACATAGAATGTGCTAAAAAGTTGAGAGGGTTACGGCAAAAAATGGATGCACTTCATGTAAAAAACGGA
>NW_025226161.1:310995-312438 GCF_018294505.1 Triticum aestivum | reverse complement strand
CATTTACTGATTTTTTTGAGCTATATGACCCTGAAAATGAAAAGCCCTACAATGAACTCTCAAAAGGTTGAAAGTTGGCATGGTATCATCATTTCACCCACATAGAATGTGCTAAAAAGTTGAGAGGGTTACGGCAAAACATGGATGCACTTCGTGTACAAAACGAACAATCTCTTTCGAAGTATCAGGCTTTCATACGGAAACTGGTGTGTTACAAAGGGATTTCAATTTTTTGAAATTACTTGAACTCGAGACTTTTTGTGTGTCCAAAATGCACCATTCAAAGCCACATCATCAATTCTCAAACCTTTCTGACTTCATTTGTTATTTTTCATGCATTTACTGATTTTTTGAGCTATATGACCCTGAAAATGAAAAGCTCTACAAATGAACTCTCAAAAGGTTGAAAGTTGGCATGGTATCATCATTTCACCCACATAGAATGTGCTAAAAAGTTGAGAGGGTTACGGCAAAACATGGATGCACTTCGTGTACTAAACGAACAATCTCTTTCGAAGTATCAGGCTTTCATACGGAAACTCGTTTGTTACAAAGGATCTCATTTTTTGAGCTATATGACACTGAAAATGAAAAGCACTACAAATGAACTCTGAAAAGGTTGAAAGATGGCACGGTATCATCATTTCACCCACATAGAATGTGCTAAAAAGTTGAGAGGCTTACGGCAAAAAATGGATGCACTTCATGTAAAAAACGGACAATCTCTTTCGAAGTATCCCGGTTTTATACGGAAACTCGTTTGTTACATAGGGATTTGTTTTTTTAACTTATTTGAACTCCAGACTTTGTGTGTGTTCAAAATGCACCATTCAAAGCCACATTATCAATTTTAAACCCTTTCTGTGTTCATTTGTTACTTTTCATGCATTTACTTATTTTTTTAGCAATATGACCCTGGAAATGAAAAGCACTACAATTGAACTCTGAAAAGGTTGAAAGTTGGCGTGGTATCATCATTTCACCCACATAGAATGTGCTGAAAAGTTGTGAGGGCTACGACAAAAACTGGATGCACTTCGTCTACAAATCGGGCAATCTCTTTCGAGGTATCAGGGTTTCATACGGAAACTCGTTTGTTACAAAGGGATTTCAATTTTTTTAAATTACTTGAACTCGAGACTTTTTGTGTGTTCAAAATGCACCATTCAAAGCCGCATCATCAATTCTCAAACCTTTCTGACTTCATTTGTTATTTTTCATGCATTTACTGATTTTTTTAGCTATATGACCCTGAAAATGAAAAGCCCTACAAATGAACTCTCAAAAGGTTGAAAGTTGGCATGGTATCATCATCTCACCCACATAGAATGTGCTAAAAAGTTGAGAGGGTTACGGCAAAACATGGATGCACTTCGTGTACAAAACGAACAATCTCATTCGAAGTATCAGGCTTTCATACGGAAACTGGTGTGTTACACAGGG
>NW_025226161.1:310506-310985 GCF_018294505.1 Triticum aestivum | reverse complement strand
AAATTACTTGAACTCGAGACTTTTTGTGTGTTCAAAATGCACCATTCAAAGCCGCATCATCAATTCTCAAACCTTTCTGACTTCATTTGTTATTTGTCATGCATTTACTAATTTTTTTGAGCTATATGTCCTTGAAAATGAAAAGCACTACAAATGAACTCTCAAAAGGTTGAAAGTTGGCATGGTATCATCATCTCACCCACATAGAATGTGCTAAAAAGTTGAGAGGGTTACGGCAAAACATGGATGCACTTCGTGTACAAAACGAACAATCTCTTTCGAAGTATCAGGCTTTCATACGGAAACTCGTGTGTTACAAAGGATCTCATTTTTTTGAGACACTGAAAATGAAAAGCACTACAAATGAACTCTGAAAAGGTTGAAAGATGGCACGGTATCATCATTTCACCCACATAGAATGTGCTAAAAAGTTGAGAGGGTTACGGCAAAAAATGGATGCACTTCATGTAAAAAACGGA
>NW_025226161.1:308240-310496 GCF_018294505.1 Triticum aestivum | reverse complement strand
ACGGAAACTGGTGTGTTACACAGGGATTTCAATTTTTTGAAATTACTTGAACTCGAGACTTTTTGTGTGTTCAAAATGCACCATTCAAAGCCACATCATCAATTCTCAAACCTTTCTGACTTCATTTTTTATTTTTCATGCAGTTACTGATTTTTTTGAGCTATATGACCCTGAAAATGAAAAGCTCTACAAATGAACTCTCAAAAGGTTGAAAGTTGGCATGGTATCATCATTTCACCCACATATAATGTGCTGAAAAGTTGAGAGGGTTACGGCAAAACATGGATGCACTTCGTGTACAAAACGAACAATCTCTTTCGAAGTATCAGGCTTTCATACGGAAACTCGTGTGTTACAAAGCATCTCATTTTTTTGAGCTATATGACACTGAAAATGAAAAGCACTACAAATGAACTCTGAAAAGGTTGAAAGATGGCACGGTATCATCATTTCACCCACATAGACTGTGCTAAGAAGTTGAGAGGGCTTCGGCAGAAACTGGATGCACTTCGTGTACAAAACGGACAATCTCTTTCGAAGTATCCGGGTTTTATACGGAAACTCGTGTCTTACATAGGGATTTCAGTTTTTTGAACTTCATTGAACTCCAGACTTTTTGTGTGTTCAAAATGCACCTTTCAAAGCCACATCATCAATTTTCAACCCTTTCTGACTTCATTTGTTACTTTTCATCCATTTACTAATTTTTCTGAGCTATATGACCCTGAAAATGAAAAGCACTACAAATGAACTCTGAAAAGGTTGAAATTTTGCATGGTACAATCATTTCACCCACATAGAATGTGCTAAAAAGTTGAGAGGGTTACGACAAAAACTGGATGCACTTCGTGTACAAAACGGACAATCTCTTTCGAAGTATCAGGGTTTCGTACGGAAACTCGTCTGTTACAAAGGGATTTCATTTTTTTGAACTTACTTGAACTCCAGACTCTTTCTGTGTTCAAAATGCACCATTCAGAGCCACATCATAAATTTTAACCCTTTCTGACTTCATTCTTTATTTTTCATGCATTTAGTGATTTTTTTGAGCTATATGACCCTGAAAATGAAAAGCACTACAAATGAAGTCTGAAATGGTTGAAAGTTGGCACGGTATCATCATTTGACCCACATAGAATGTCCTAAAAAGTTGAGAGGGGTACGGCAAAAACTGGATGCACTTCGTGTACAAAACGGACAATCTCTTTCGAAGTATCAGGGTTTTATACGAAAACTCGTCTGTTACATAGGGATTTCTGTTTTTTGAACTTATTTGAACTCCAGACTTTTTGTGTGTTCAAAATGCACCATTCAAAGCCACATCATCAATTTTAAACCCTTTCTGTGTTCATTTGTTACTTTTGATGCATTTACTTATTTTTTTGAGCTATATGACCCTGAAAATGAAAAGCACTACAAATGAACTCTGAAAAGGTTGAAAGTTGCCATGGTATCATTAATGCACCCACATAGAATGTGCTAAAACGTTGAGACTGTTTAGGCAAAAACTGGATGCACTTCGTGTACAAAACGGACAATCTCTTTCGAAGTATCAGGGTTTGATACGGAAACTCGTCTGTTACAAACGGATTTCAATTTTTTGAACTTACTTGAACTCTATACTTTTTGTGTGTTCAAAAAGCACCATTCAAAGCCACATCATCAATTTTCAAACCTTTCTGACTTCATCTGTTATTTTTCATGCATTTACTAATTTTTTTTGAGCTATATGACCCTGAAAATGAAAAGCTCTACAAATGAACTATGAAAAGGTTGAAAGTTGGCATGGTATCATCATTTCACCCACATAGCACGTGCTGAAAAGTTGAGAGGGTTACGGAAAAAACTGGATGCACTTCGTGTACAAAACGGAAAATCACCTTCGAAGTACCAGGGTTTCATACGGAAACTCATGTGTTACAAAGGGATTTCATTTTTTTGAACTTATTTTAACTCTAGACTCTTTGTTTGTTAAAAATGCACCATTCAAAGCCACATCATCAATTTTCAAACCATTCTGACTTCATTTGTTATTTTTCACGCATTTACTGAATTGTTTTGAGCTATATGACCCTGAAAATGAAAAGCTCCACAAATGAACTCTGAAAAGGTTGAAAGTTGGCATGGTATCATCATTTCACCCACATAGCACGTGCTAAAAAGTTGAGAGGGTTACGGCAAAAACTGGATGCACTTCGTGTACAAAACGGACAATCTCCTTCGAAGTACCAGGGTTTCATACGGAAACTCGTGTGT
>NW_025226161.1:306912-308083 GCF_018294505.1 Triticum aestivum | reverse complement strand
GGAAACTCGCGTGTTACAAAGGGATTTCATTTTTTTAACTTATTTTAACGCCAGATTTTTGTGTGTTCAAAATGCACCATTCAAAGCCACATCATCAATTTTCAATCCTTTCTGACTTCATTTGTTATTTTTCATGCATTTACTGAATTTTTTTGAGCTATATGACCCTGAAAAGGAAAAGCTCTACAAATGAACTCTGAAAAGGTTGAAAGTTGGCATGGTATCATCATTTCACCCACATAGCACGTGCTGAAAAGTTGAGAGGGTTACGGCAAAAACTGGATGCACTTCGTGTACAAAATAGACAATCTTCTTCGATGTACCAGGGTTTCATACGGAAACTCGTGTGTTACAAAGGGATTTCATTTTTTTGAACTTATTTTAACTCCAGATTTGTGTGTGTTTAAAATGCACCATTCAAAGCCACATCATAAATTTTCAACCCGTTCTGACTTCATTTGTTATTTTTCATGCAATTACTAGTTTTTTTAGTTATATGACCCTCAAAATGAAAAGCACTACAAATGAACTCTGAAAAGGTTGAAACTTGGCATGGCATCATCATTTCACCCACATAGAATGTGCTAAAAATTTGAGACGGTTAAGGGAAAAACTGGATACACTTCGTGTACAAAACGGACAATCTCTTTCGAAGTATCAGGGTTTCATACGGAAACTCGTCTGTTACATAGGGATTTTAGTTTTTTGAACTTATTTGAACTCCAGACTTTTTGTGTGTTCAAAATGCAACATTCAAAGCCACATCATCAATTTTCAACCCATTGTGACTTCATTTGTTATTTTTCATGAATTTACTGATTATTTTGAGCTATATGACCCTGCAAATGAAAAGCACTACAAATTAACTCTGAAAAGGTTGAAAGTTGGCATGGTATCATCATTGCACCCACATAGAATGTGCTAAAAAGCGGAGAGTGTTTGGGCAAAAACTGGATGCACTTCGTGTACAAAACGGACAATCTATTTTGCATTATCTGGGTTTGATACGGAATCTCGTCTGTTACAAACGGATTTCCATTTTTTGAACTTACTTGAACTCTATACTTTTTGTGTGTTCAAAATGCACCATTCAAAGCCACATCATCAATTTTCAACCCTTTCTCACTTCATTTGTTATTTTTCATGCTTCTACTAAAAAAATTTGAGCTAT
>NW_025226161.1:301452-306902 GCF_018294505.1 Triticum aestivum | reverse complement strand
AGGGTTTGATACGGAAACTCGTCTGTTACAAACGGATTTCAATTTTTTGAACTTACTTGAACTCTATACTTTTTGTGTGTTCAAAATGCACCATTCAAAGCCACATCATCAATTTTCAAACCTTTCTGACTTCATTTGTTATTTTTCATGCATTTACTAAATTTTTTTGAGCTATATGACCCTGAAAATGAAAAGCTCTACAAATGAACTCTGAAAAGGTTGAAAGTTGGCATGGTATCATCATTTCACCCACATAGCACGTGCTGAAAATTTGAGAGGGTTACGGCAAAAACTGGATGCACTTCGTGTACAAAACAGACAATCTCCTTCGAAGTACCAGGGTTTCATACGGAAACTCGTGTGTTACAAAGGGATTTCATTTTTTTGAACTTATTTTCACTCCAGATTTGTGTGTGTTTAAAATGCACCATTCAAAGCCACATCATAAATTTTCAACCCGTTCTGACTTCATTTGTTATTTTTCATGCAATTACTAGTTTTTTAGTTATATGACCCTCAAAATGAAAAGCACTACAAATGAACTCTGAAAAGGTTGAAACTTGGCATGGCATCATCATTTCACCCACATAGAATGTGCTAAAAATTTGAGAGGGTTAAGGGAAAAACTGGATACACTTCGTGTACAAAACGGACAATCTCTTTCGAAGTATCAGGGTTTCATACGGAAACTCGTCTGTTACATAGGGATTTTAGCTTTTTGAACTTATTTGAACTCCAGACTTTTTGTGTGTTCAAAATGCAACATTCAAAGCCACATCATCAATTTTCAACCCATTGTGACTTCATTTGTTATTTTTCATGAATTCACTGATTTTTTTGAGCTATATGACCCTGAAAATGAAAAGCACTACAAATTAACTCTGAAAAGGTTGAAAGTTTGCATGGTATCATCATTGCACCCACATAGAATGTGCTAAAAAGCTGAGAGTGTTTCGGCAAAAACTGGATGCACTTCGTGTACAAAACGGACAATCTATTTTGCAGTATCTGGGTTTGATACGGAATCTCGTCTGTTACAAACGGATTTCCATTTTTTGAACTTACTTGAACTCTATACTTTTTGTGTGTTCAAAATGCACCATTCAAAGCCACATCATCAATTTTCAACCCTTTCTCACTTCATTTGTTATTTTTCATGCATTTACTAATTTTTTTTGAGCTATATGACCCTGAAAATGAAAAGCTCTACAAATGAACTATGAAAAGGTTGAAAGTTGGCATGGTATCATCATTTCACCCACATAGCACGTGCTAAAAAGTTGAGAGGGTTTAGGCAAAATCTGGATTCACTTCGTGTACAAAACGGACAATCTCTTTCGAAGTATCAGGGTTTGATACGGAAACTCGTCTGTTACAAACGGATTTCAATTTTTTTAACTTACTTGAACTCTATACTTTTTGTGTGTTCAAAATGCACCTTTCAAAGCCACATCATCAATTTTCAAACCATTCTGACTTCATTTGGTATTTTTCATGCATTTACTAAATTTTTTTGAGCTATATGACCCTGAAAATGAAAAGCTCTACAAATGAACTCTGAAAAGGTTGAAAGTTGGCATGGTATCATCATTTCACCCACATAGCACGTGCTGAAAAGTTGGGAGGGTTACGGAAAACTGGATGCACTTCGTGTACAAAACAGACAATCTCCTTCGAAGTACCAGGGTTTCATACGGAAACTCGTGTGTTAAAAAGGGATTTCATTTTTTTGAACTTATTTTAACTCCAGATTTGTGTGTGTTTAAAATGCACCATTCAAAGCCACATCATAAATTTTCAACCCGTTCTGACTTCATTTGTTATTTTCCATGCAATTACTAGTTTTTTTAGTTATATGACCCTCAAAATGAAAAGCACTACAAATGAACTCCGAAAAGGTTGAAACTTGGCATGGCATCATCATTTCACCCACATAGAATCTGCTAAAAATTTGAGAGGGTTAAGGGAAAAACAGGATACACTTCGTGTACAAAATGGACAATCTCTTTCGAAGTATCAGGGTTTCATACGGAAACTCGTCTGTTACATAGGGATTTTATTTTTTGAACTTATTTGAACTCCAGACTTTTTGTGTGTTCAAAATGCAACATTCAAAGCCACATCATCAATTTTCAACCCATTGTGACTTCATTTGTTATTTTTCATGAATTTACTGATTTTTTTTGAGCTATATGACCCTGAAAATGAAAAGCACTACAAATGAACTCTGAAAAGGTTGAAAGTTGGCATGGTACCATCATTGTACCCACATAGAATGTGCTAAAAAGCTGAGAGTGTTTCGCTAAAAACTGGATGCACTTCGTGTACAAAACGGACAATCTATTTTGCAGTATCTAGGTTTGATACGGAATCTCGTCTGTTACAAACGGATTTCAATTTTTTGAACTTACTTGAACTCTATACTTTTTGTGTGTTCAAAATGCACCATTCAAAGCCACATCATCAATTTTCAAACCATTCTGACTTCATTTGGTATTTTTCATGCATTTACTAAAAAAATTTGAGCTATATGACCCTGAAAATAAAAAGCTCTACAAATGAACTCTGAAAAGGTTGAAAGTTGGCATGGTATCATCATTTCACCCAAATAGCACGTGCTGAAAAGTTGAGAGGGTTACGGCAAAAACTGGATGCACTTCGTGTACAAAACAGACAATCTCCTTCGAAGTACTAGGGTTTCATACGGAAACTCGTGTGTTACAAAGGGATTTCATTTTTTTGAACTTATTTTAACTCCAGATTTGTGTGTGTTTAAAATGCACCATTCAAAGCCACATCATAAATTTTCAACCCGTTCTGACTTCATTTGTTATTTTTCATGCAATTACTAGTTTTTTTAGTTATATGACCCTCAAAATGAAAAGCACTACAAATGAACTCCGAAAAGGTTGAAACTTGGCATGGCATCATCATATCACCCACATAGAATCTGCTAAAAATTTGAGAGGGTTAAGGGAAAAATAGGATACACTTCGTGTACAAAACGGAAAATCTCTTTCGAAGTATCGGGGTTTCATACGGAAACTCGTCTGTTACATTGGGATTTTATTTTTTGAACTTATTTGAACTCCAGACTTTTTGTGTGTTGAAAATGCAACATTCAAAGCCACATCATCAATTTTCAACCCATTGTGACTTCATTTGTTATTTTTCATGAATTTACTGATTTTTTTGAGCTATATGACCCTGAAAATGAAAAGCACTACAAATTAACTCTGAAATGGTTGAAAGTTGGCATGGTATCATCATTGCACCCACATAGAATGTGCTAAAAACTTGAGAGTGTTTCGGCAAAAACTGGATGCACTTCGTGTACAAAACGGACAATCTATTTTGCAGTATCTGGGATTGATACGGAATCTCGTCTGTTACAAACGGATTTCCATTTTTTGAACTTACTTGAACTCTATACTTTTTGTGTGTTCGAAATGCACCATTCAAAGCCACGTCATCAATTTTCAACCCTTTCTGACTTCATTTGTTATTTTTCATGCATTTACTAAATTTTTTTGAGCTATATGACCCTAAAAATGAAAAGATCTACAAATGAACTATGAAAAGGTTGAAAGTTGGCATGGTATCATCATTTCACCCACATAGCACGTGCTAAAAAGTTGAGAGGGTTTAGGCAAAAACTAGATGCACTTCGTGTACAAAACGGACAATCTCTTTCGAAGTATCAGGGTTTGATACGGAAACTTGTCTGTTACAAACGGATTTCAATTTTTTGAACTTACTTGAACTCTATACTTTTTGTGTGTTCAAAATGCACCATTCAAAGCCACATCATCAATTTTCAAACCATTCTGACTTCATTTGGTATTTTTCATGCATTTACTAAAAAATTTTGAGCTATATGACCCTGAAAATGAAAAGCTCTACAAATGAACTCTGAAAAGGTTGAAAGTTGGCATGGTATCATCATTTCACCCAAAGAGCACGTGCTGAAAAGTTGAGAGGGTTACGGCAAAAACTGGATGCACTTCGTGTACAAAACAGACAATCTCCTTCGAAGTACCCGGGTTTCATACGGAAACTCGTGTGTTACAAAGGGATTTCATTTTTTTGAACTTATTTTAACTCCAGATTTGTGTGTGTTTAAAATGCACCATTCAAAGCCACATCATAAATTTTCAACCCGTTCTGACTTCATTTGTTATTTTTCATGCAATTACTAGTTTTTTTAGTTATATGACCCTCAAAATGAAAAGCACTACAAATGAACTCCGAAAAGGTTGAAACTTGGCATGGCATCATCATTTCACCCACATAGAATATGCTAAAAATTTGAGAGGGTTAAGGGAAAAACAGGATACACTTCGTGTACAAAATGGACAATCTCTTTCGAAGTATCAGGGTTTCATACGGAAACTCGTCTGTTACATAGGGATTTTATTTTTTGAACTTATTTGAACTCCAGACTTTTTGTGTGTTCAAAATGCAACATTCAAAGCCACATCATCAATTTTCAACCCATTGTGACTTCGTTTGTTATTTTTCATGAATTTACTGATTTTTTTGAGCTATATGACCCTGAAAATGAAAAGCACTACAAATGAACTCTGAAAAGGTTGAAAGTTGGCATGGTACCATCATTGCACCCACATAGAACGTGCTAAAAAGCTGAGAGTGTTTCGGCCAAAACTGGATGCACTTCGTGTACAAAACGGACAATCTATTTTGCAGTATCTGGGTTTGATACGGAATCTCGTCTGTTACAAACGGATTTCCATTTTTTGAACTTACTTGAACTCTATACTTTTTGTGTGTTCAAAATGCACCATTCAAAGCCACATCATCAATTTTCAAACCTTTCTCACTTCATTTGTTATTTTTCATGCATTTACTAAATTTATTTGAGCTATATGACCCTGAAAATGAAAAGCTCTACAAATGAACTATGAAAAGGTTGAAAGTTGGCATGGTATCATCATTTCACCCACATAGCACGTGCTAAAAAGTTGAGAGGGTTATGGCAAAAACTGGATGCACTTCGTGTACAAAACGGACAATCTCCTTCGAAGTACCAGGGTTTCATACGGAAACTCGTGTGTTACGAAGGGATTTCATTTTTTTGAACTTATTTTAACTCCAGATTTGTGTGTGTTTAAAATGCACCATTCGAAGCCACATCATAAATTTTCAACCCGTTCTGACTTCATTTGTTATTTTTCATGCAATTACTAGTTTTTTTAGTTATATGACCCTCCAAATGAAAAGCACTACAAATGAACTCTGAAAAGGTTGAAACTTGGCATGGCATCATCATTTCACCCACATAGAATGTGCTAAAAATTTGAGAGGGTTAAGGGAAAAACTGGATACACTTCGTGTACAAAACGGACAATCTCTTTCGAAGAATCAGGGTTTCATACGGAAACTCGTCTGTTACATAGGGATTTTAGTTTTTTGAACTTATTTGAACTCCA
>NW_025226161.1:288179-300134 GCF_018294505.1 Triticum aestivum | reverse complement strand
AAAAACTGGATGCACTTCGTGTACAAAACGGACAATGTCTTTCGAAGTATCAGGGTTTGATACGGAAACTGGTCTGTTACAAACTGATTTCAATTTTTTGAACTTACTTGAACTCTATACTTTTTGTGTGTTCAAAATGCACCATTCAAAGCCACATCATCAATTTTCAAACCATTCTGACTTCATTTGGTATTTTTCATGCATTTACTAAATTTTATTGAGCTATATGACCCTGAAAATGCAAAGCTCTACAAATGAACTCTGAAAAGGTTGAAAGTTGGCATGGTATCATCATTTCACCCACATAGCACGTGCTGAAAAGTTGAGAGGGTTACGGCAAAAACTGGATGCACTTCGTGTACAAAACAGACAATCTCCTTCGAAGTACCAGGGTTTCATACGGAAACTCGTGTGTTACAAAGGGATTTCATTTTTTTGAACTTATTTTAACTCCAGATTTGTGTGTGTTTAAAATGCACCATTCAAAGCCACATCATAAATTTTCAATCCGTTCTGACTTCATTTGTTATTTTTCATGCAATTACTAGTTTTTTTAGTTATATGACCCTCAAAATGAAAAGCACTACAAATGAACTCCGAAAAGGTTGAAACTTGGCATGGCATCATCATTTCACCCACATAGAATCTGCTAAAAATTTGAGAGGGTTAAGGGAAAAACAGGATACACTTCGTGTACAAAATGGACAATCTCTTTCGAAGTATCAGGGTTTCATACGGAAACTCGTCTGTTAAATAGGGATTTTATTTTTTGAACTTATTTGAACTCCAGACTTTTTGTGTGTTCAAAATGCAACATTCAAAGCCACATCATCAATTTTCAACCCATTGTGACTTCATTTGTTATTTTTCATGAATTTACTGATTTTTTTGAGCTATATGACCCTGAAAATGAAAAGCACTACAAATGAACTCTGAAAAGGTTGAAAGTTGGCATGGTACCATCATTGCACCCACATAGAACGTGCTAAAAAGCTGAGAGTGTTTCGGCCAAAACTGGATGCACTTCGTGTACAAAACGAACAATCTATTTTGCAGTATCTGGGTTTGATACGAAATCTCGTCTGTTACAAACGGATTTCCATTTTTTGAACTTACTTGAACTCTATACTTTTTGTGTGTTCAAAATGCACCATTCAAAGCCACATCGTCAATTTTCAAACCTTTCTCACTTCATTTGTTATTTTTCATGCATTTACTAAATTTTTTTGAGCTATATGACCCTGAAAATGAAAAGCTCTACAAATGAACTATGAAAAGGTTGAAAGTTGGCATGGTATCATCATTTCACCCACATAGCACGTGCTAAAAAGTTGAGAGGGTTATGGCAAAAACTGGATGCACTTCGTGTACAAAACGGACAATCTCCTTCGAAGTACCAGGGTTTCATACGGAAACTCGTGTGTTACGAAGGGATTTCATTTTTTTGAACTTATTTTAACTCCAGATTTGTGTGTGTTTAAAATGCACCATTCAAAGCCACATCATAAATTTTCAACCCGTTCTGACTTCATTTGTTATTTTTCATGCAATTACTAGTTTTTTTAGTTATATGACCCTCCAAATGAAAAGCACTACAAATGAACTCTGAAAAGGTTGAAACTTGGCATGGCATCATCATTTCACCCACATAGAATGTGCTAAAAATTTGAGAGGGTTAAGGGAAAAACTGGATACACTTCGTGTACAAAACGGAAAATCTCTTTCGAAGTATCAGGGTTTCATACGGAAACTCGTCTGTTACATAGGGATTTTAGTTTTTTGAACTTATTTGAACTCCAGACTTTTTGCGTGTTCAAAATGCAACATTCAAAGCCACATCATCAATTTTCAACCCATTGTGACTTCATTTGTTATTTTCATGAATTTACTGATTTTTTGAGCTATATGACCCTGAAAATGAAAAGCACTACAAATTAACTCTGAAAAGGTTGAAAGTTGGCATGGTATCATCATTGCACCCACATAGAATGTGCTAAAAAGCTGAGAGTGTTTCGGCAAAAACTGGATGCACTTCGTGTACAAAACGGACAATCTATTTTGCAGTATCTGGGTTTGATACGGAATCTCGTCTGTTATAAACGGATTTCCCTTTTTTGAACTTACTTGAACTCTATACTTTTTGTGTGTTCAAAATGCACCATTCAAAGCCAGGTCATCAATTTTCAACCCTTTCTGACTTCATTTGTTATTTTTCATGCATTTACTAAATTTTTTTGAGCTATATGACCCTGAAAATGAAAAGCTCTACAAATGAACTATGAAAAGGTTGAAAGTTGGCATGGTATCATCATTTCACCCACATAGCACGTGCTAAAAAGTTGAGAGGGTTTAGGCAAAAACTGGATGCACTTCGTGTACAAAACGGACAATCTCTTTCGAAGTATCAGGGTTTGATACGGAAACTGGTCTGTTACAAACTGATTTCAATTTTTTGAACTTACTTGAACTCTATACTTTTTGTGTGTTCAAAATGCACCATTCAAAGCCACATCATCAATTTTCAAACCATTCTGACTTCATTTGGTATTTTTCATGCATTTACTAAATTTTATTGAGCTATATGACCCTGAAAATGAAAAGCTCTACAAATGAACTCTGAAAAGGTTGAAAGTTGGCATGGTATCATCATTTCACCCACATAGCACGTGCTGAAAAGTTGAGAGGGTTACGGCAAAAACTGGATGCACTTCGTGTACAAAACAGACAATCTCCTTCGAAGTACCAGGGTTTCATATGGAAACTCGTGTGTTACAAAGGGATTTCATTTTTTTGAACTTATTTTAACTCCAGATTTGTGTTTGTTTAAAATGCACCATTCAAAGCCACATCATAAATTTTCAACCCGTTCTGACTTCATTTGTTATTTTTCATGCAATTACTAGTTTTTTTAGTTATATGACCCTCAAAATGAAAAGCACTACAAATGAACTCCGAAAAGGTTGAAACTTGGCATGGCATCATCATTTCACCCACATAGAATATGCTAAAAATTTGAGAGGGTTAAGGGAAAAACAGGATACACTTCGTGTACAAAATGGACAATCTCTTTCGAAGTATCAGGGTTTCATACGGAAACTCGTCTGTTAAATAGGGATTTTATTTTTTGAACTTATTTGAACTCCAGACTTTTTGTGTGTTCAAAATGCAACATTCAAAGCCACATCATCATTTTTCAACCCATTGTGACTTCATTTGTTATTTTTCATGAATTTACTGATTTTTTTGAGCTATATGACCCTGAAAATGAAAAGCACTACAAATGAACTCTGAAAAGGTTGAAAGTTGGCATGGTACCATCATTGCACCCACATAGAACGTGCTAAAAAGCTGAGAGTGTTTCGGCCAAAACTGGATGCACTTCGTGTACAAAACGGACAATCTATTTTGCAGTATCTGGGTTTGATACGGAATCTCGTCTGTTACAAACGGATTTCCATTTTTTGAACTTACTTGAACTCTATACTTTTTGTGTGTTCAAAATGCACCATTCAAAGCCACATCATCAATTTTCAAACCTTTCTCACTTCATTTGTTATTTTTCATGCATTTACTAAATTTTTTTGAGCTATATGACCCTGAAAATGAAAAGCTCTACAAATGAACTATGAAAAGGTTGAAAGTTGGCATGGTATCATCATTTCACCCACATAGCACGTGCTAAAAAGTTGAGAGGGTTATGGCAAAAACTGGATGCACTTCGTGTACAAAACGGACAATCTCCTTCGAAGTTCCAGGGTTTCATACGGAAACTCGTGTGTTACGAAGGGATTTCATTTTTTTGAACTTATTTTAACTCCAGATTTGTGTGTGTTTAAAATGCACCATTCGAAGCCACATCATAAATTTTCAACCCGTTCTGACTTCATTTGTTATTTTTCATGCAATTACTAGTTTTTTTAGTTATATGACCCTCCAAATGAAAAGCACTACAAATGAACTCTGAAAAGGTTGAAACTTGGCATGGCATCATCATTTCACCCACATAGAATGTGCTAAAAATTTGAGAGGGTTAAGGGAAAAACTGGATACACTTCGTGTACAAAACGGACAATCTCTTTCGAAGAATCAGGGTTTCATACGGAAACTCGTCTGTTACATAGGGATTTTAGTTTTTTGAACTTATTTGAACTCCACACTTTTTGCGTGTTCAAAATGCAACATTCAAAGCCACATCATCAATTTTCAACCCATTGTGACTTCATTTGTTATTTTCATGAATTTACTGATTTTTTTGAGCTATATGACCCTGAAAATGAAAAGCACTACAAATTAACTCTGAAAAGGTTGAAAGTTGGCATGGTATCATCATTGCACCCACATAGAATGTGCTAAAAACCTGAGAGTGTTTCGGCAAAAACTGGATGCACTTCGTGTACAAAACGGACAATCTATTTTGCAGTATCTGGGTTTGATACGGAATCTCGTCTGTTACAAACGGATTTCCATTTTTTGAACTTACTTGAACTCTATACTTTTTGTGTGTTCAAAATGCACCATTCAAAGCCAGGTCATCAATTTTCAACCCTTTCTGACTTCATTTGTTATTTTTCATGCATTTACTAAATTTTTTTGAGCTATATGACCCTGAAAATGAAAAGCTCTACAAATGAACTATGAAAAGGTTGAAAGTTGGCATGGTATCATCATTTCACCCACATAGCACGTGCTAAAAAGTTGAGAGGGTTTAGGCAAAAACTGGATGCACTTCGTGTACAAAACGGACAATCTCTTTCGAAGTATCAGGGTTTGATACGGAAACTGGTCTGTTACAAACTGATTTCAATTTTTTGAACTTACTTGAACTCTATACTTTTTGTGTGTTCAAAATGCACCATTCAAAGCCACATCATCAATTTTCAAACCATTCTGACTTCATTTGGTATTTTTCATGCATTTACTAAATTTTATTGAGCTATATGACCCTGAAAATGAAAAGCTCTACAAATGAACTCTGAAAAGGTTGAAAGTTGGCATGGTATCATCATTTCACCCACATAGCACGTGCTGAAAAGTTGAGAGGGTTACGGCAAAAACTGGATGCACTTCGTGTATAAAACAGACAATCTCCTTCGAAGTACCAGGGTTTCATACGGAAACTCATGTGTTACAAAGGGATTTCATTTTTTTGAACTTATTTTAACTCCAGATTTGTGTGTGTTTAAAATGCACCATTCAAAGCCACATCATAAATTTTCAATCCGTTCTGACTTCATTTGTTATTTTTCATGCAATTACTAGTTTTTCTAGTTATATGACCCTCAAAATGAAAAGCACTACAAATGAACTCCGAAAAGGTTGAAACTTGGCATGGCATCATCATTTCACCCACATAGAATCTGCTAAAAATTTGAGAGGGTTAAGGGAAAAACAGGATACACTTCGTGTACAAAACGGACAATCTCTTTCGAAGAATCAGGGTTTCATACGGAAACTCGTCTGTTACATAGGGATTTTAGTTTTTTGAACTTATTTGAACTCCAGACATTTTGCGTGTTCAAAATGCAACATTCAAAGCCACATCATCAATTTTCAACCCATTGTGACTTCATTTGTTATTTTTCATGAATTTACTGATTTTTTTGAGCTATATGACCCTGAAAATGAAAAGCACTACAAATGAACTCTGAAAAGGTTGAAAGTTGGCATGGTACCATCATTGCACCCACATAGAACGTGCTAAAAAGCTGAGAGTGTTTCGGCCAAAACTGGATGCACTTCGTGTACAAAACGAACAATCTATTTTGCAGTATCTGGGTTTGATACGAAATCTCGTCTGTTACAAACGGATTTCCATTTTTTGAACTTACTTGAACTCTATACTTTTTGTGTGTTCAAAATGCACCATTCAAAGCCACATCGTCAATTTTCAAACCTTTCTCACTTCATTTGTTATTTTTCATGCATTTACTAAATTTTTTTGAGCTATATGACCCTGAAAATGAAAAGCTCTACAAATGAACTATGAAAAGGTTGAAAGTTGGCATGGTATCATCATTTCACCCACATAGCACGTGCTAAAAAGTTGAGAGGGTTATGGCAAAAACTGGATGCACTTCGTGTACAAAACGGACAATCTCCTTCGAAGTACCAGGGTTTCATACGGAAACTCGTGTGTTACGAAGGGATTTCATTTTTTTGAACTTATTTTAACTCCAGATTTGTGTGTGTTTAAAATGCACCATTCGAAGCCACATCATAAATTTTCAACCCGTTCTGACTTCATTTGTTATTTTTCATGCAATTACTAGTTTTTTTAGTTATATGACCCTCCAAATGAAAAGCACTACAAATGAACTCTGAAAAGGTTGAAACTTGGCATGGCATCATCATTTCACCCACATAGAATGTGCTAAAAATTTGAGAGGGTTAAGGGAAAAACTGGATACACTTCGTGTACAAAACGGACAATCTCTTTCGAAGAATCAGGGTTTCATACGGAAACTCGTCTGTTACATAGGGATTTTAGTTTTTTGAACTTATTTGAACTCCACACTTTTTGCGTGTTCAAAATGCAACATTCAAAGCCACATCATCAATTTTCAACCCATTGTGACTTCATTTGTTATTTTCATGAATTTACTGATTTTTTTGAGCTATATGACCCTGAAAATGAAAAGCACTACAAATTAACTCTGAAAAGGTTGAAAGTTGGCATGGTATCATCATTGCACCCACATAGAATGTGCTAAAAACCTGAGAGTGTTTCGGCAAAAACTGGATGCACTTCGTGTACAAAACGGACAATCTATTTTGCAGTATCTGGGTTTGATACGGAATCTCGTCTGTTACAAACGGATTTCCATTTTTTGAACTTACTTGAACTCTATACTTTTTGTGTGTTCAAAATGCACCATTCAAAGCCAGGTCATCAATTTTCAACCCTTTCTGACTTCATTTGTTATTTTTCATGCATTTACTAAATTTTTTTGAGCTATATGACCCTGAAAATGAAAAGCTCTACAAATGAACTATGAAAAGGTTGAAAGTTGGCATGGTATCATCATTTCACCCACATAGCACGTGCTAAAAAGTTGAGAGGGTTTAGGCAAAAACTGGATGCACTTCGTGTACAAAACGGACAATCTCTTTCGAAGTATCAGGGTTTGATACGGAAACTGGTCTGTTACAAACTGATTTCAATTTTTTGAACTTACTTGAACTCTATACTTTTTGTGTGTTCAAAATGCACCATTCAAAGCCACATCATCAATTTTCAAACCATTCTGACTTCATTTGGTATTTTTCATGCATTTACTAAATTTTATTGAGCTATATGACCCTGAAAATGAAAAGCTCTACAAATGAACTCTGAAAAGGTTGAAAGTTGGCATGGTATCATCATTTCACCCACATAGCACGTGCTGAAAATTTGAGAGGGTTACGGCAAAAACTGGATGCACTTCGTGTACAAAACAGACAATCTCCTTCGAAGTACCAGGGTTTCATACGGAAACTCGTGTGTTACAAAGGGATTTCATTTTTTTGAACTTATTTTAACTCCAGATTTGTGTGTGTTTAAAATGCACCATTCAAAGCCACATCATAAATTTTCAATCCGTTCTGACTTCATTTGTTATTTTTCATGCAATTACTAGTTTTTTAGTTATATGACCCTCAAAATGAAAAGCACTACAAATGAACTCCGAAAAGGTTGAAACTTGGCATGGCATCATCATTTCACCCACATAGAATCTGCTAAAAATTTGAGAGGGTTAAGGGAAAAACAGGATACACTTCGTGTACAAAATGGACAATCTCTTTCGAAGTATCAGGGTTTCATACGGAAACTCGTCTGTTAAATAGGGATTTTATTTTTTGAACTTATTTGAACTCCAGACTTTTTGTGTGTTCGAAATGCAACATTCAAAGCCACATCATCAATTTTCAACCCATTGTGACTTCATTTGTTATTTTTCATGAATTTACTGATTTTTTTGAGCTATATGACCCTGAAAATGAAAAGCACTACAAATGAACTCTGAAAAGGTTGAAAGTTGGCATGGTACCATCATTGCACCCACATAGAACGTGCTAAAAAGCTGAGAGTGTTTCGGCCAAAACTGGATGCACTTCGTGTACAAAACGGACAATCTATTTTGCTGTATCTGGGTTTGATACGAAATCTCGACTGTTACAAACGGATTTCCATTTTTTGAACTTACTTGAACTCTATACTTTTTGTGTGTTCAAAATGCACCATTCAAAGCCACATCATCAATTTTCAAACCTTTCTCACTTCATTTGTTATTTTTCATGCATTTACTAAATTTTTTTGAGCTATATGACCCTGAAAATGAAAAGCTCTACAAATGAACTATGAAAAGGTTGAAAGTTGGCATGGTATCATCATTTCACCCACATAGCACGTGCTAAAAAGTTGAGAGGGTTATGGCAAAAACTGGATGCACTTCGTGTACAAACGGACAATCTCCTTCGAAGTACCAGGGTTTCATACGGAAACTCGTGTGTTACGAAGGGATTTCATTTTTTTGAACTTATTTTAACTCCAGATTTGTGTGTGTTTAAAATGCACCATTCAAAGCCACATCATAAATTTTCAACCCGTTCTGACTTCATTTGTTATTTTTCATGCAATTACTAGTTTTTTTAGTTGTATGACCCTCCAAATGAAAAGCACTACAAATGAACTCTGAAAAGGTTGAAACTTGGCATGGCATCATCATTTGACCCACATAGAATGTGCTAAAAATTTGAGAGGGTTAAGGGAAAAATTGGATACACTTCGTGTACAAAACGGAAAATCTCTTTCGAAGTATCAGGGTTTCATACGGAAACTCGTCTGTTACATAGGGATTTTAGTTTTTTGAACTTATTTGAACTCCAGACTTTTTGCGTGTTCAAAATGCAACATTCAAAGCCACATCATCAATTTTCAACCCATTGTGACTTCATTTGTTATTTTCATGAATTTACTGATTTTTTGAGCTATATGACCCTGAAAATGAAAAGCACTACAAATTAACTCTGAAAAGGTTGAAAGTTGGCATGGTATCATCATTGCACCCACATAGAATGTGCTAAAAAGCTGAGAGTGTTTCGGCAAAAACTGGATGCACTTCGTGTACAAAACGGACAATCTATTTTGCAGTATCTGGGTTTGATACGGAATCTCGTCTGTTACAAACGGATTTCCATTTTTTGAACTTACTTGAACTCTATACTTTTTGTGTGTTCAAAATGCACCATTCAAAGCCAGGTCATCAATTTTCAACCCTTTCTGACTTCATTTGTTATTTTTCATGCATTTACTAAATTTTTTTGAGCTATATGACCCTGAAAATGAAAAGCTCTACAAATGAACTATGAAAAGGTTGAAAGTTGGCATGGTATCATCATTTCACCCACATAGCACGTGCTAAAAAGTTGAGAGGGTTTAGGCAAAAACTGGATGCACTTCGTGTACAAAACGGACAATCTCTTTCGAAGTATCAGGGTTTGATACGGAAACTGGTCTGTTACAAACTGATTTCAATTTTTTGAACTTACTTGAACTCTATACTTTTTGTGTGTTCAAAATGCACCATTCAAAGCCACATCATCAATTTTCAAACCATTCTGACTTCATTTGGTCTTTTTCATGCATTTACTAAATTTTATTGAGCTATATGACCCTGAAAATGAAAAGCTCTACAAATGAACTCTGAAAAGGTTGAAAGTTGGCATGGTATCATCATTTCACCCACATAGCACATGCTAAAAAGTTGAGAGGGTTATGGCAAAAACTGGATGCACTTCGTGTACAAAACGGACAATCTCCTTCGAAGTACCAGGGTTTCATACGGAAACTCGTGTGTTACAAAGGGATTTCATTTTTTTGAACTTATTTTAACTCCAGATTTGTGTGTGTTTAAAATGCACCATTCAAAGCCACATCATAAATTTTCAACCCGTTCTGACTTCATATGTTATTTTTCATGCAATTACTAGTTTTTTTAGTAATATGACCCTCAAAATGAAAAGCACTACAAATGAACTCTGAAAAGGTTGAAACTTGGCATGGCATCATCATTTCACCCACATAGAATGTGCTAAAAATTTGAGAGGGTTAAGGGAAAAACTGGATACACTTCGTGTACAAAACGGACAATCTCTTTCGAAGTATCAGGGTTTCATACGGAAACGCGTCTGTTACATAGGGATTTTAGCTTTTTGAACTTATTTGAACTCCAGACTTTTTGTGTGTTCAAAATGCAACATTCAAAGCCACATCATCAATTTTCAACCCATTGTGACTTCATTTGTTATTTTCATGAATTTACTGATTTTTTTGAGCTATATGACCCTGAAAATGAAAAGCACTACAAATTAACTCTGAAAAGGTTGAAAGTTGGCATGGTATCATCATTGCACCCACATAGAATGTGCTAAAAACCTGAGAGTGTTTCGGCAAAAACTGGATGCACTTCGTGTACAAAACGGACAATCTATTTTGCAGTATCTGGGTCTGATACGGAATCTCGTCTGTTACAAATGGATTTCCATTTTTTGAACTTACTTGAACTCTATACTTTTTGTGTGTTCAAAATGCACCATTCAAAGCCACGTCATCAATTTTCAACCCTTTCTGACTTCATTTGTTATTTTTCATGCATTTACTAAATTTTTTTGAGCTATATGACCCTGAAAATGAAAAGCTCTACAAATGAACTATGAAAAGGTTGAAAGTTGGCATGGTATCATCATTTCACCCACATAGCACGTGCTAAAAAGTTGAGAGGGTTTAGGCAAAAACTGGATGCACTTCGTGTACAAAACGGACAATCTCTTTCGAAGTATCAGGGTTTGATACGGAAACTCGTCTGTTACAAACGGATTTCAATTTTTTGAACTTACTTGAACTCTATACTTTTTGTGTGTTCAAAATGCACCATTCAAAGCCACATCATCAATTTTCAAACCATTCTGACTTCATTTGGTATTTTTCATGCATTTACTAAATTTTTTTGAGCTATATGACCCTGAAAATGAAAAGCTCTACAAATGAACTCTGAAAAGGTTGAAAGTTGGCATGGTATCATCATTTCACCCACATAGCACGTGCTGAAAAGTTGAGAGGGTTACGGCAAAAACTGGATGCACTTCGTGTACAAAACAGACAATCTCCTTCGAAGTACCAGGGTTTCATACGGAAACTCGTGTGTTACAAAGGGATTTCATTTTTTTGAACTTATTTTAACTCCAGATTTGTGTGCGTTTAAAATGCACCATTCAAAGCCACATCATAAATTTTCAACCCGTTCTGACTTCATTTGTTATTTTTCATGCAATTACTACTTTTTTTACTTATATGACCCTCAAAATGAAAAGCACTACAAATGAACTCCGAAAAGGTTGAAACTTGGCATGGCATCATCATTTCACCCACATAGAATCTGCTAAAAATTTGAGAGGGTTAAGGGAAAAACAGGATCCACTTCGTGTACAAAATGGACAATCTCTTTCGAAGTATCAGGGTTTTATACGGAAACTCGTCTGTTACATAGGGATTTTACTTTTTGAACTTATTTGAACTCCAGACTTTTTGTGTGTTCAAAATGCAACATTCAAAGCCACATCATCAATTTTCAACCCATTGTGACTTCATTTGTTAGTTTTCATGAATTTACTGATTTTTTTGAGCTATATGACCCTGAAAATGAAAAGCACTACAAATGAACTCTGAAAAGGTTGAAAGTTGGCATGGTACCATCATTGCACCCACATAGAACGTGCTAAAAAGCTGAGAGTGTTTCGGCCAAAACTGGATGCACTTCGTGTACAAAACGGACAATCTATTTTGCATTATCTGGGTTTGATACGGAATCTCGTCTGTTACAAACGGATTTCCATTTTTTGAACTTACTTGAACTCTATACTTTTTGTGTGTTCAAAATGCACCATTCAAAGCCACATCATCAATTTTCAAACCTTTCT
>NW_025226161.1:284963-286310 GCF_018294505.1 Triticum aestivum | reverse complement strand
TCTCTTTCGAAGTATCAGGGTTTGATACGGAAACTCGTCTGTTACAAACGGATTTCAATTTTTTGAACTTACTTGAACTCTATACTTTTTGTGTGTTCAAAATGCACCATTCAAAGCCACATCATCAATTTTCAAACCATTCTGACTTCATTTGGTATTTTTCATGCATTTACTAAATTTTTTTGAGCTATATGACCCTGAAAATGAAAAGCTCTACAAATGAACTCTGAAAAGGTTGAAAGTTGGCATGGTATCATCATTTCACCCACATAGCACGTGCTGAAAAGTTGAGAGGGTTACGGCAAAAACTGGATGCACTTCGTGTACAAAACAGACAATCTCCTTCGAAGTACCAGGGTTTCATACGGAAACTCGTGTGTTACGAAGGGATTTCATTTTTTTGAACTTATTTTAACTCCAGATTTGTGTGTGTTTAAAATGCACCATTCAAAGCCACATTATAAATTTTCAACCCGTTCTGACTTCATTTGTTATTTTTCATGCAATTACTAGTTTTTTTAGTTATATGACCCTCAAAATGAAAAGCACTACAAATGAACTCTGAAAAGGTTGAAACTTGGCATGGCATCATCATTTCACCCACATAGAATGTGCTAAAAATTTGAGAGGGTTAAGGGAAAAACTGGATACACTTCGTGTACAAAACGGACAATCTCTTTCGAAGTATCAGGGTTTCATACGGAAACTCGTCTGTTACATAGGGATTTTAGTTTTTTGAACTTATTTGAACTCCAGACTTTTTGCGTGTTCAAAATGCAACATTCAAAGCCACATCATCAATTTTCAACCCATTGTGACTTCATTTGTTATTTTCATGAATTTACTGATTTTTTTGAGCTATATGACCCTGAAAATGAAAAGCACTACAAATTAACTCTGAAAAGGTTGAAAGTTGGAATGGTATCATCATTGCACCCACATAGAATGTGCTAAAAAGCTGAGAGTGTTTCGGCAAAAACTGGATGCACTTCGTGTACAAAACGGACAATCTATTTTGCAGTATCTGGGTTTGATACGGAATCTCGTCTGTTACAAACGGATTTCCATTTTTTGAACTTACTTGAACTCTATACTTTTTGTGTGTTTAAAATGCACCATTCAAAGCCACATCATCAATTTTCAACCCTTTCTGACTTCATTTGTTATTTTTCATGCATCTACTAAATTTTTTTGAGCTATATGACCCTGAAAATGAAAAGCTCTACAAATGAACTATGAAAAGGTTGAAAGTTGGCATGGTATCATCATTTCACCCACATAGCACGTGCTAAAAAGTTGAGAGGGTTTCGGCAAAAACTGGATGCACTTCGTGTACAAAACGGACAA
>NW_025226161.1:274649-284953 GCF_018294505.1 Triticum aestivum | reverse complement strand
TCTCTTTCGAAGTATCAGGGTTTGATACGGAAACTCGTCTGTTACAAACGGATTTCAATTTTTTGAACTTACTTGAACTCTATACTTTTTGTGTGTTCAAAATGCACCATTCAAAGCCACATCATCAATTTTCAAACCATTCTGACTTCATTTGGTATTTTTCATGCATTTACTAAATTTTTTTGAGCTATATGACCCTGAAAATGAAAAGCTCTACAAATGAACTCTGAAAAGGTTGAAAGTTGGCATGGTATCATCATTTCACCCACATAGCACGTGCTGAAAAGTTGAGAGGGTTACGGCAAAAACTGGATGCACTTCGTGTACAAAACAGACAATCTCCTTCGAAGTACCAGGGTTTCATACGGAAACTCGTGTGTTACAAAGGGATTTCATTTTTTTGAACTTATTTTAACTCCAGATATGTGTGTGTTTAAAATGCACCATTCAAAGCCACATCATAAATTTTCAACCCGTTCTGACTTCATTTGTTATTTTTCATGCAATTACTAGTTTTTTTAGTTATATGACCCTCAAAATGAAAAGCACTACAAATGAACTCTGAAAAGGTTGAAACTTGGCATGGCATCATCATTTAACCCACATAGAATGTGCTAACAATTTGAGAGGGTTAAGGGAAAAACTGGATACACTTCGTGTACAAAATGGACAATCTCTTTCGAAGTATCAGGGTTTCATACGGAAACTCGTCTGTTACATAGGGATTTTAGTTTTTTGAACTTATTTGAACTCCAGACTTTTTGTGTTTTCAAAATGCAACATTCAAAGCCACATCATCAATTTTCAACCCATTGTGACTTCATTTGTTATTTTTCATGAATTTACTGTTTTTTTGAGCTATATGACCCTGAAAATGAAAAGCACTACAAATGAACTCTGAAAAGGTTGAAAGTTGGCATGGTACCATCGTTGCACCCACATAGAATGTGCTAAAAAGCTGAGAGTGTTTCAGCAAAAACTGGATGCACTTCGTGTACAAAACGGAATATCTATTTTGCAGTACCTGGGTTTGATACGGAATCTCGTCTGTTACAAACGGATTTCCATTTTTTGAACTTACTTGAACTCTATACTTTTTGTGTGTTCAAAATGCACCATTCAAAGCCACATCATCAATTTTCAAACCTTCCTCACTTCATTTGTTATTTTTCATGCATTTACTAAATTTTTTTGAGCTATATGACCCTGAAAATGAAAAGCTCTACAAATGAACTATGAAAAGGATGAAAGTTGGCATGGTATCATCATTTCACCCACATAGCACGTGCTAAAAAGTTGAGAGGGTTATGGCAAAAACTGGATGCACTTCGTGTACAAAACGGACAATCTCCTTCGAAGTACCAGGGTTTCATACGGAAACTCGTGTGTTACAATGGGATTTCATTTTTTTGAACTTATTTTATCTCCGAATTTTTGTGTGTTCAAAATGCACCATTCAAAGCCACATCATCTATTTTCAACCCTTTTTGTCTTCATTTGTTATTTTTCATGCATTTACTGAATTTTTTTAGCTATATGACCCTGAAAATGAAAAGCACTACAAATGAACTCTGAAAAGGTTGAAAGTTGGCATGGTATCATCATTTTGACCCACATAGAATGTGCTAAAAAGTTGAGAGGGTTTCGGCAAAAACTGGATGCACTTCGTGTACAAAACGGATAATCACTTTCGAAGTATGAGGGTTTCATACAGAAACTCGTCTTTTACAAAGGGATTTCATTTTTTTGAACTTATTTGAACTCCAGACTTTTTGTGTGTTCAAAATGCACCATTCAAAGCCATATCATAAATTTTTAACCCGTTCTGACTTCATTTGTTATTTTTCATGCATTTACTGATTTTTTTAGCGATATGACCCTCAAAATGAAAAGCACTACAAATGAGCTCTGAAAAGGTTGAAACTTGGCATGGTATCATCATTTCACCCACATCGAATGTGCTAAAAATTTGAGAGGGTTAAGGCAAAAACTAGATACACTTCGTGTACAAAACGGACAATCTCTTTCGAAATATTGGGGTTTCATACGGAACTCATCTGTTACATAGGGATTTTTGTTTTTTGAACTTATTTGAACTCCAGACATTTTGTGTGTTCAAAATGCACCATTCAAAGCCACATCATCAATTTTTAACCCTTTGTGACTTCACTTGTTATTTTTCGTGAATTTACTGATTTTTTTGAGCTATATGACCCTGAAAATGAAAAGCAATACAAATGAACTCTGAAAAGGTTGAAAGTTGGCATGGTATCTTCATTGCACCCACATAGAATGTGCTAGAAAGCTGAGAGTGTTTCGGCAATAACTGGATGCACTTCGTGTACAAAACGGACAATCTATTTTGAAGTATCTGGGTTTGATACGGAATCTCGTCTGTTACAAACGGATTTCCATTTTTTGAACTTACATGAACTCTATACTTTTTGTGTGTTCAAAATGCACCATTCAAATACACATCATCAATTTTCAAACCTTTCTCACTTCATTTGTTATTTTTCATGCATTTACTAATTTTTTTGAGCTATATGACCCTGCAAATGAAAAGCTCTACAAATGAACTATGAAAAGGTTGAAAGTTGGCATGGTATCATCATTTCACGCACATAGCACGTGCTAAAAAGTTGAGAGGGTCACGGCAAAAACTGGATGCACTTCGTGTACAAAACGGACAATCTCCTTCGAAGTACCAGGGTTTCATACGGAAACTCGTGTGTTACAAAGGGATTTCATTTTTTTGAACTTATTTTAACTTCGAATTTTTGTGTGTTCAAAATACACCATTCAAAGCCACATCATCTATTTTCAACCCTTTTTGTCTTCATTTGTTATTTTTCATGCATTTACTCAATTTTTCTAGCTATATGACCCTGAAAATGAAAAGCACTACAAATGAACTCTGAAAACGTTGAAAGTTGGCATGGTATCATCATTTTGACCCACATAGAATGTGCTAGAAAGTTGAGAGGGTTTCGGCAAAAACTGGATGCACTTCGTGTACAAAACGGATAATCACTTTCAAAGTATCAGGGTTTCATACAGAAACTCGTCCTTTACAAAGGGATTTCATTTTTTTGAACTTATTTGAACTCCAGACTTTTTGTGTGTTCAAAATGCACCATTCAAAGCCACATCATAAATTTTTAACCCGTTCTGACTTTATTTGTTATTTTTCATGCATTTTCTGATTTTTTATCTATATGACCCTCAAAATGAAAAGCACTACAAATGAACTCTGAAAAGGTTGAAACTTGGCATGGTATCATCATTTCACCCACATCGAATGTGCTAAAAATTTGAGAGGGTTAAGGCAAAAACTAGATACACTTCGTGTACAAAACGGACAATCTCTTTTGAAGTATCGGGGTTTCATACGGAAACTCATCTGTTACATAGGTATTTTAGTTTTTTGAACTTATTTGAACTCTAGACTTTTTGTGTGTTCAAAATGCACCATTCAAAGCCACATCATCAATTTTCAACCCTTTGTGACTTCATTTGTTATTTTTCATGGAATTTACTGATTGTTTTGAGCTATATGACCCTGAAAATGAAAAGCACTACAAATGAACTCTGAAAAGGTTGAAAGTTGGCATGGTATCTTCATTGCACCCACATAGAATGTGCTAAAAAGCTGAGAGTGTTTCGGCAAAAACTGGATGCACTTCGTATACAAAACGGACAATCTATTTTGAAGTATCTGGGTTTGATACAGAATCTCGTCTGTTGCAAACGGATTTCAATTTTTTGAACATACTTGAACTCTATACTTTTTGTGTGTTTAAAATGCACCATTCAAAGCCACATCATAAATTTTCAACCCGTTCTGACTTCATTTGTTATTTTTCATGCAATTACTAGTTTTTTTAGTTATATGCACCTCAAAATGAAAAGCACTACAAATGAACTCTGAAAAGGTTGAACCTTGGCATGGCATCATCATTTCACCCACATAGAATGTGCTAACAATTTGAGAGGGTTAAGGGAAAAACTGGATACACTTCGTGTACAAAATGGACAATCTCTTTCGAAGTATCAAGGTTTCATACGGAAACTCGTCTGTTACATAGGGATTTTAGTTTTTTGAACTTATTTGAACTCCAGAATTTTTGTGTTTTCAAAATGCAACATTCAAAGCCACATCATCCATTTTCAACCCATTGTGACTTCATTTGTTATTTTTCATGAATTTACTGTTTTTTGAGCTATATGACCCTGAAAATTAAAAGCACTGCAAATGAACTCTGAAAAGGTTGAAAGTTGGCATGGTACCATCATTGCACCCACATAGAATGTGATAAAAAGCTGAGAGTGTTTCGGCAAAAACTGGATGCACTTCGTGTACAAAACGGACAATCTATTTTGCAGTATCTGGGTTTGATACGGAATCTCGTCTGTTACAAACGGATTTCCATTTTTTGAACTTACTTGAACTCTATACTTTTTGTGTGTTCAAAATGCACCATTCAAAGCCACATCATCAATTTTCAAACCTTTCTCACTTCATTTGTTATTTTTCATGCATTTACTAAATTTTTTTGAGCTATATGACCCTGAAAATGAAAAGCTCTACAAATGAACTATGAAAAGGATGAAAGTTGGCATGGTATCATCATTTCACCCACATAGCACGTGCTAAAAAGTTGAGAGGGTTTCGGCAAAAACTGGATGCACTTCGTGTACAAAACGGATAATCACTTTCGAAGTATGAGGGTTTGATACAGAAACTCGTCTTTTACAAAGGGATTTCATTTTTTTGAACTTATTTGAACTCCAGACTTTTTGTGTGTTCAAAATGCACCATTCAAAGCCATATCCTAAATTTTTAACCCGTTCTGACTTCATTTGTTATTTTTCATGCATTTACTGATTTTTTTAGCTATATGACCCTCAAAATGAAAAGCACTACAAATGAACTCTGAAAAGGTTGAAACTTGGCATGGTATCATCATTTCACCCACATCGAATGTGCTAAAAATTTGAGAGGGTTAAGGCAAAAACTAGATACACTTCGTGTACAAAACGGACAATCTCTTTCGAAGTATCGGGGTTTCATACGGAACTCATCTGTTACATAGGGATTTTTATTTTTTGAACTTATTTGAACTCCAGACATTTTGTGTGTTCAAAATGCACCATTCAAAGCCACATCATCAATTTTCAACCCTTTGTGACTTCATTTGTTATTTTTCATGAATTTACTGATTTTTTTTAGCTATATGACCCTGAAAATGAAAAGCACTACAAATGAACTCTGAAAAGGTTGAAAGTTGGCATGGTATCTTCATTGCACCCACATAGAATGTGCTAGAAAGCTGAGAGTGTTTCGGGAATAACTGGATGCACTTCGTGTACAAAACGGACAATCTATTTTGAAGTATCTGGGTTTGATACGGAATCTCGTCTGTTACAAACGGATTTCCATTTTTTGAACTTACTTGAACTCTATACTTTTTGAGTGTTCAAAATGCACCATTCAAATACACATCATCAATTTTCAAACCTTTCTCACTTCATTTGTTATTTTTCATGCATTTACTAATTTTTTTTGAGCTATATGACCCTGAAAATGAAAAGCTCTACAAATGAACTATGAAAAGGTTGAAAGTTGGCATGGTATCATCATTTCACCCACATAGCACATGCTAAAAAGTTGAGAGGGTTACGGCAAAAACTGGATGCACTTCGTGTACAAAATGGACAATCTCCTTCGAAGTACCAGGGTTTCATACGGAAACTCGTGTGTTACAAAGGGATTTCATTTTTTTGAACTTATTTTAACTTCGAATTTTTGTGTGTTCAAAATACACCATTCAAAGCAACATCACCTATTTTCAACCCTTTTTGTCTTCATTTGTTATTTTTCATGCATTTACTGAATTTTTCTAGCTATATGACCCTGAAAATGAAAAGCACTACAAATGAACTCTGAAAACGTTGAAAGTTGGCACGGTATCATCATTTTGACCCACATAGAATGTGCTAAACAGTTGAGAGGGTTTCGGCAAAAACTGGATGCACTTCGTGTACAAAACGGATAATCACTTTCGAAGTATCAGGGTTTCATACAGAAACTCGTCTTTTACAAAGGGATTTCATTTTTTTGAACTTATTTGAACTCCAGACTTTTTGTGTGTTCAAAATGCACCATTCAAAGCCACATCATAAATTTTTAACCCGTTCTGACTTTATTTGTTATTTTTCATTCATTTTCTGATTTTTTAGCTATATGACCCTCAAAATGAAAAGCACTACAAATGAACTCTGAAAAGGTTGAAACTTGGCATGGTATCATCATTTCACCTACATCGAATGTGGTAAAAATTTGAGAGGGTTAAGGCAAAAACTAGATACACTTCGTGTACAAAACGGACAATCTCTTTTGAAGTATCGGGGTTTCATACGGAAACTCATCTGTTACATAGGGATTTTAGTTTTTTGAACTTATTTGAACTCTAGACTTTTTGTGTGTTCAAAATGCACCATTCAAAGCCACATCATCAATTTTCAACCCTTTGTGACTTCATTTGTTATTTTTCATGAATTTACTGATTGTTTTGAGCTATATGACCCTGAAAATGAAAAGCACTACAAATGAACTCTGAAAAGGTTGAAAGTTGGCATGGTATCTTCATTGCACCCACATAGAATGTGCTAAAAAGCTGAGAGTGTTTCGGCAAAAGCTGGATGCACTTCGTATACAAAACGGACAATCTATTTTGAAGTATCTGGGTTTGATACAGAATCTCGTCTGTTGCAAACGGATTTCAATTTTTTGAACTTACTTGAACTCTATACTTTTTGTGTGTTCAAAATGCACCATTCAAAGCCACATCATCAATTTTCAAACCTTTCTGACTTCATTTGTTATTTTTCATGCATTTACTAAATTTTTTTGAGCTATATGACCCTGAAAATGAAAAGCTCTACGAATGAACTATGCAAAGGTTGAAAGTTGGCATGGTATCATCATTTCACCCACATAGCACGTGCTAAAAAGCTGAGAGGGTTACGGCAAAAAGTGGATGCACTTTGTGTACAAAACGGACAATCTCCTTCGAAGTACCAGGGTTTCATACAGAAACTCGTGTGTTACAAAGGGATTTCATTTTTGTTAACTTATTTTAAATCCAGATTTTTGTGTGTTCAAAATGCACCATTCAAAGCCACATCTTCGATTTTCAACCCTTTTTGACTTCATTTGTTATTTTTCATGAATTTACTGATTTTTTGAGCTATATGACCCTGAAAATGAAAAGCACTACAAATGAACTCGGAAAAGGTTGAAAGTTGGCATGGTATCATCATTTCACCCACATAGAATCTGCTAAAAAGTGGAGAGTGTTTCGGCAAAAACTGGATGCACTTCGTGTACAAAACAGACAATCTCTTTCGAAGTATTAGGGTTTGATACGGAAACTCGTCTGTTACAAACGGATTTCCATTTTTTGAACTTACTTGAACTCTATACTTTTTGTGTGTTCGAATTGCACCATTCAAAGCCACATCATCAATTTTCAAACCTTTCTGACTTCATTTGTTATTTTTCATGCATTTACTGATTTTTTTGAGCTATATGACCCTGAAAATGAAAAGCTCTACAAATGAACTCTGAAAAGGTTGAAAGTTGGCATGGTATCATCATTTCACCCACATAGCACGTGCTAAAAAGTTGAGAGGGTTACGGCAAAAACTGGATGCACTTCGTGTACAAAACAGAGAATCTCCTTCGAAGTACCAGGGTTTCATACAAAAACTCGTGTGTTACAAAGTGATTTCATTTTTTTGAACTTATTTGAACTCCAGATTTTTGTGTGTTCAAAATGCACCATTCAAAGCCACATCATCTATTTTCAACCCTTTTTGTCTTGATTTGTTATTTTTCATGCATTTATTGTTTTTCTGAGCTATATGACCCTGAAAATGAAAAGCGCTACAAATGAACTCTGAAAAGGTTGAAAGTTTGCATGGTATCATCAATACACCCACATAGAATGTGCTAAAAAGCTGAGAGGGTTTCGGCAAAAACTGGATCCACTTCGTGTGCAAAACGGGCAATCTCTTTTGAAGTATCTGGGTTTGATACGGAAACTCGTGTGTTACAAACGGATTTCAATTTTTTGAACTTATTTGAACTCCATACTTTTTGTGTGTTCAAAATGCACCATTCGAAGCCACATCATCAATTTTCAAACCGTTCTGACTTCATTTGTTATTTTTCATGCATGTACTGATTTTTTTGAGGTATATGACCCTGCAAATGAAAAGCTCTAGAAATGAACTCTGAAAAGGTTGAAAGTTGGCTTGGTATCATCATTGCACCCACATAGAATGTGCTAAAAAGCTGGATGCACTTCATGTACAAAACGGACAATCTCCTTCGAAGTACCAGGGTTGCATACGGAAACTCGTGTGTTACAAAGGGATTTCATTTTTTTGAACTTATTTTAACTCCAGATTTTTGTGTGTTTAAAATGCACCATTCAAAGCCACATCATCTATTTTTAACCCTTTTTGTCTTCATTTGTTATCTTTCATGCATTTACTGATTTTTTAGCTATATGACCCGGAAAATGAAAAGCACTACAAATGAACTCTGAAAAGGTTGAAAGTTCCCATGGTATCATCATTTTCACCCACATAGAATGTGCTAAAAAGTTGAGAGGGTTTCGGCAAAAACTGGATGCACTTCGTGTACAAAACGGATAATCTCTTTCGAAGTATCAGGGTTTCATACGGAAACTCGTCTTTTACAAAGGGATTTCATTTTTTGAACTTTTTTGAACTCCAGACTTTTTGTGTGTTCGAAATGGGCCATTCAAAGCCACATCATAAATTTTTAACCCGTTATGACTTCATTTGTTATTTTTCATGCATTTACTAGTTTTTTTAGATATATGACCCTCAAAATGAAAAGCACTACAAATGAACTCTGAAAAGGTTGAAACTTGGCATGGCATCATCTTTTCACCCACATCGAATGTGCTAAAAATTTGACAGGGTTAAGGGAAAAACTGGATACACTTCGTGTACAAAACGGACAATCTCTTTCGAAGTATCAGGGTTTCAAACGGAAACTCGTCTGTTACATAGGGATTTTAGTTTTTTGAACTTATTTGAACTCCAGACTTTTTGTGTGTTCAAAATGCAACATTCAAAGCCACATCATCAATTTTCAACCCATTGTGACTTCATTTGTTATTTTTCATGAATTTACTGATTTTTTGAGTTATATGACCCTGAAAATGAAAAGCACTGCAAATGAACTCTGAAAAGGTTGAAAGTTGGCATGGTATCATCATTGCACCCACATAGAAGGTGCTAAAAAGCTGAGAGTGTTTCGGCAAAAACTGGATGCACTTCGTGTACAAAACGGACAATCTATTTTGAAGTATCTGGGTTTGATACGGAATCACGTCTGTTACAAACGGATTTCCATTTTATGAACTTACTTGAACTCTATACTTTCTGTGTGTTCGAAATGCACCATTCAAAGCCACATCATCAATTTTCAAACCTTTCTCACTTCATTTGTTATTTTTCATGCATTTACTAAATTTTTTTGAGCTATATGACCCTGAAAATGAAAAGCTCTACAAATGAACTATGAAAAGGTTGCAAGTTGGCATGGTATCATCATTTCCCCCACATAGCACGTGCTAAAAAGTTGAGAGGGTTACGACAAAAACTGGATGCACTTCATGTAAAAACCGGACAATCTCCTTCGAAGTACCAGGGTTTCATAAGGAAACTCGTGTGTTACAAAGGGATTTCATTTTTTTGAACTTATTTTAACTCCGAATTTCCGTGTGTTCAAAATGCACCATTCAAAGCCACATCATCTATTTTCAACCCTTATTGTCTTCATTTGTTATTTTTCATGCATTTACTGAATTTATTTAGCTGTATGACCCTGAAAATGAAACTACAAATGAACTCTGAAAAGGTTGAAAGTTGGCATGGTATCATCATTTTGACCCACATAGAATGTGCTAAAAAGTTGAGAGGGTTTCGGCAAAAACTGGATGCACTTCGTGTACAAAACGGATAATCTCTTTCGAAGTATCAGGTTTCATACAGAAACTCGCCTTTTACAAAGGGATTTCATTTTTCTGAACTTATTTGAACTCCAGACTTTTTGTGTGTTCAAAATGCACCATTCAAAGCCACATCATAAATTTTTAACCCGTTCTGATTTCATTTGTTATTTTCATGCATTTACTGATTTTTTTAGCTATATGACCCTCAAAATGAAAAGCACTACAAATGAACTCTGAAAAGGTTGA
>NW_025226161.1:271781-274445 GCF_018294505.1 Triticum aestivum | reverse complement strand
TGTGCTAAAAAGTTGAGAGGGTTTCGGCAAAAACTGGATGCACTTCGCGTACAAAACGGATAATTTCTTTCGAAGTATCAGGGTTTCATACAGAAACTCGTCTTTTACAAAGGGATTTCATTTTTTGAACTTTTTTGAACTCCAGACTTTTTGTGTGTTCGAAATGGACCATTCAAAGCCACATCATAAATTTTTAACCCGTTCTGACTTCATTTGTTATTTTTCATGCATTTACTAGTTTTTTTAGATATATGACCCTCAAAATGAAAAGCACTACAAATGAACTCTGAAAAGGTTGAAACTTGGCATGGCATCATCATTTCACCCACATCGAATGTGCTAAAAATTTGACAGGGTTAAGGGAAAAACTGTATACACTTCGTGTACAAAACGGACAATCTCTTTCGAAGTATCAGGGTTTCAAACGGAAACTCGTCTGTTACATAGGGATTTTAGTTTTTTGAACTTATTTGAACTCCAGACTTTTTGTGTGTTCAAAATGCAACATTCAAAGCCACATCATCAATTTTCAACCCATTGTGACTTCATTTGTTATTTTTCATGAATTTACTGATTTTTTGAGTTATATGACCCTGAAAATGAAAAGCACTGCAAATGAACTCTGAAAAGGTTGAAAGTTGGCATGGTATCATCATTGCACCCACATAGAAGGTGCTAAAAAGCTGAGAGTGTTTCGGCAAAAACTGGATGCACTTCGTGTACAAAACGGACAATCTATTTTTTAGTATCTGGGTTTGATACGGAATCTCGTCTGTTACAAACGGATTTCCATTTTATGAACTTACTTGAACTCTATACTTTTTGTGTGTTCAAAATGCACCATTCAAAGCCACATCATCAATTTTCAAACCTTTCTCACTTCATTTGTTATTTTTCATGCATTTACTAAAAATTTTTGAGCTATATGACCCTGAAAATGAAAAGCTCTACAAATGAACTATGAAAAGGTTGAAAGTTGGCATGGTATCATCATTTCCCCCACATAGCACGTGCTAAAAAGTTGAGAGGGTTACGGCAAAAACTGGATGCACTTCATGTAAAAAACAGACAATCTCCTTCGAAGTACCAGGGTTTCATAAGGAAACTCGTGTGTTACAAAGGGATTTCATTTTTTTGAACTTATTTTAACTCCGAATTTTCGTGTGTTCAAAATGCACCATTCAAAGCCACATCATCTATTTTCAACCCTTTTTGTCTTCATTTGTTATTTTTCATGCATTTACTGAATTTTTTTAGCTATATGACCCTGAAAATGAAAAGCACTACAAATGAACTCTGAAAAGGTTGAAAGTTGGCATGGTATCATCATTTTGACCCACATAGAATGTGCTAAAAAGTTGAGAGGGTTTCGGCAAAAACTGGATGCACTTCGTGTACAAAACGGATAATCTCTTTCGAAGTATCAGGTTTCATACAGAAACTCGCCTTTTACAAAGGGATTTCATTTTTCTGAACTTATTTGAACTCCAGACTTTTTGTGTGTTCAAAATGCACCATTCAAAGCCACATCATAAATTTTTAACCCGTTCTGATTTCATTTGTTATTTTCATGCATTTACTGATTTTTTTAGCTATATGACCCTCAAAATGAAAAGCACTACAAATGAACTCTGAAAAGGTTGATACTTGGCATGGTATCATCATTTCACCCACATCGAATGTGCTAAAAATTTGAGAGGGTTAAGGAAAAAACTTGATACACTTCGTGTACAAAACGGACAATCTCTTTCGAAGTATCGGGGTTTCATACGGAAACTCATCTGTTACATAGGGATTTTAGTTTTTTGAACTTATTTGAACTCCAGGCTTTTTGTGTGTTCAAAATGCACCATTCAAAGCCACATCATCAATTTTCAACCCTTTGTGACTTCATTTGTTATTTTTCATGAATTTACTGATTTTTTGAGCTATATGACCCTGAAAATGAAAAGCACTACAAATGAACTCTGAAAAGGTTGAAAGTTTGCATGGTATCTTCATTGCACCCACATAGAATGTGCTAAAAAGCTGAGAGTGTTTCGGCAAAAACTGGATGCACTTCGTGTACAAAACGGACAATCTATTTTGAAGTATCTAGGTTTGATACGGAATCTCGTCTGTTACAAACGGATTTCAATTTTTTGAACTTACTTGAACTCTATACTTTTTGTGTGTTTAAAATGCACCATTCAAAGCCACATCATCTATTTTCAACCCTTTTTGTCTTCATTTGTTATCTTTCATGCATTTACTGAAAATTTTTGAGCTATATGACCCTGAAAATGAAAAGCTCTACGAACGAACTATGCAAAGGTTGAAAGTTGGCATGGTATCATCATTTCACCCACATAGCACGTGCTAAAAAGCTGAGAGGGTTACGGCAAAAACTGGATGCACTTTGTGTACAAAACGGACAATCTCCTTCGAAGTACCAGGGTTTCATAAAGAAACTCGTGTGTTACAAAGGGATTTCATTTTTGTTAACTTATTTTAACTCCAGATTTTTGTGTGTTCAAAATGCACCATTCAAAGCCGCATCATCTATTTTCAACCCTTTTTGTCTTCATTTGTTATTTTTCATGCATTTACTGTTTTTTAGAGCTATATGACCCTGAAAATGAAAAGCACTACTAATGAATTCTGAAAAGGTTGAATGTTGGCATG
>NW_025226161.1:270370-271771 GCF_018294505.1 Triticum aestivum | reverse complement strand
TTTTTTTTAGCTATATGACCCTGAAAATGAAAACCTGTACAAATGAACTCTGAAAAGGTTGAAAGTTGGCATGGTATCATCATTTCACCCACATAGCACGTGCTAAAAAGTTGAGAGGGTTACGGCAAAAACTGGATGCACTTCGTGTACAAAACGGACAATCTCCTTCGAAGTACCAGGGTTTCATACAAAAACTCGTGTGTTACGAAGGGATTTCAATTTTTTAACTTATTTGAACTCCAGATTTTTGTGTGTTCAAAATGCACCATTCAAAGCCACATCATCTATTTTCAACCCTTTTTGTCTTCATTTGTTATTTTTCATGCATTTACTGTTTTTTTGAGCTATATGACCCTGAAAATGAAAAGCACTACAAATGAACTCTGAAAAGGTTGAAAGTTGGCATGGTATCTTCATTGCACCCACATAGAATGTGCTAAAAAGCTGATAGTGTTTCGGCAAAAACTGGATGCACTTCGAGTACAAAACGGACAATCTATTTTGAAGTATCTGGGTTTGATACAGAGTCTCGTCTGTTACAAACGGATTTCAAATTTTTGAACTTACTTGAACTCTATACTTTTTCTGTGTTTAAAATGCACCATTCAAAGCCACATCATCTATTTTCAACCCTTTTTGTCTTCATTTGTTATCTTTCATGCATTTGCAAAAAAAATTTGAGCTATATGTCCCTGAAAATGAAAAGCTTTACGAACAAACTATGCAAAGGTTGAAAGTTGGCATGGTATCATCATTTCACCCACATCGCACGTGCTAAAAAGCGCAGAGGGTTACGGCAAAAACTGGATGCACTTTGTGTACAAAACGGACAATCTCCTTCGAAGTACCAGGGTTTCATACAGAAACTCGTGTGTTACAAAGGGATTTCATTTTTGTTAACTTATTTTAACTCCAGATTTTTGTGTGTTCAAAATGCACCATTCAAAGCCACATCATCTATTTTCAACCCTTTTTGTCTTCATTTGTTATTTTTCATGCATTTACTGTTTTTTTTGAGCTATATGACCCTGAAAATGAAAAGCACTACTAATGAATTCTGAAAAGGTTGAAAGTTGGCATGGTATAATCATTGCACCCACATAGAATGTGCTAAAAAGGTGAGAGTGTTTCGGCAAAAACTGGATGCACTTCGTGTACAAAACTGACAATCTCTTTCGAAGTATCAGGGTTTGATACGGAAACTCGTCTGTTACATAGGGATTTCAGTTTTTTGAACTTATTTGAACTCCAGACTTTTTGTGTGTTCAAAATGCACCATTCAAAGCCACATCATCGATTTTCGACCCTTTTTGTCTTCATTTGTTATTTTTCATGCATTTACTGTTTTTTTGAGCTATATGACCCTGAATATGAAAAGCACTACAAATGAACTCTGAAAAG
>NW_025226161.1:268713-270360 GCF_018294505.1 Triticum aestivum | reverse complement strand
TATAATCATTGCACCCACATAGAATGTGCTAGAAAGTTGAGAGTGTTTCGGCAAAAACTGGATGCACTTCGTGTACAAAACTGACAATCTCTTTCGAAGTATCAGGGTTTGATGCGGAAGCTCGTCTGTTACATAGGGATTTCAGTTTTTTGAACTTATTTGAACTCCAGACTTTTTGTGTGTTCAAAATGCACCATTCAAAGCCACATCATCGATTTTCGACCCTTTCTGACTTCATTTGTTATTTTTCATGAATTTACTGATTTTTTTAGCTATATGACCCTGAAAACGAAAAGCACTACAAATGAACTCTGAAAAGGTTGAAAGTTTGCATGGTATCATCATTTCACCCACATAGAATCTGCTAAAAAGTTGATAGTGTTTCGGCAAAAACTGGATGCACTTCGTGTACAAAACAGACAATCTCTTTCGAAGTATCTGGGTTTGATACAAAACTCGTGTGTTACAAACGAATTTCAATTTTTTGAACTTACTTGAACTCTAGAATTTTTGTGTGTTCGAAATGCACCATTCGAAGCCACATCATCAATTTTCAAACCTATCTGACTTCATTTGTTATTTTTCATGCATTTACTGCTTTTTTTTTAGCTATATGACCCTGAAAATGAAAACCTGTACAAATGAACTCTGAAAAGGTTGAAAGTTGGCATGGTATCATCATTTCACCCACATAGCACGTGCTAAAAAGTTGAGAGGGTTACGGCAAAAACTGGATGCACTTCGTGTACAAAACGGACAATCTCCTTCGAAGTACCAGGGTTTCATACAAAAACTCGTGTGTTACGAAGGGATTTCAATTTTTTAACTTATTTGAACTCCAGATTTTTGTGTGTTCAAAATGCACCATTCAAAGCCACATCATCTATTTTCAACCCTTTTTGTCTTCATTTGTTATTTTTCATGCATTTACTGTTTTTTTGAGCTATATGACCCTGAAAATGAAAAGCACTACAAATGAACTCTGAAAAGGTTGAAAGTTGGCATGGTATCTTCATTGCACCCACATAGAATGTGCTAAAAAGCTGATAGTGTTTCGGCAAAAACTGGATGCACTTCGAGTACAAAACGGACAATCTATTTTGAAGTATCTGGGTTTGATACAGAGTCTCGTCTGTTACAAACGGATTTCAAATTTTTGAACTTACTTGAACTCTATACTTTTTCTGTGTTTAAAATGCACCATTCAAAGCCACATCATCTATTTTCAACCCTTTTTGTCTTCATTTGTTATCTTTCATGCATTTGCAAAAAAAATTTGAGCTATATGTCCCTGAAAATGAAAAGCTTTACGAACAAACTATGCAAAGGTTGAAAGTTGGCATGGTATCATCATTTCACCCACATCGCACGTGCTAAAAAGCGCAGAGGGTTACGGCAAAAACTGGATGCACTTTGTGTACAAAACGGACAATCTCCTTCGAAGTACCAGGGTTTCATACAGAAACTCGTGTGTTACAAAGGGATTTCATTTTTGTTAACTTATTTTAACTCCAGATTTTTGTGTGTTCAAAATGCACCATTCAAAGCCACATCATCTATTTTCAACCCTTTTTGTCTTCATTTGTTATTTTTCATGCATTTACTGTTTTTTTTGAGCTATATGACCCTGAAAATGAAAAGCACTAC
>NW_025226161.1:267403-268408 GCF_018294505.1 Triticum aestivum | reverse complement strand
TCATCGATTTTCGACCCTTTTTGTCTTCATTTGTTATTTTTCATGCATTTACTGTTTTTTTGAGCTATATGACCCTGAATATGAAAAGCACTACAAATGAACTCTGAAAAGGTTGAAAGTTGGCATGGTATCATCATTTCACCCACATAGAATCTGGTAAAAAGTTGATAGTGTTTCGGCAAAAACTGGATGCACTTCGTGTACAAAACTGACAATCTCTTTCGAAGTATCAGGGTTTGATACGGAAACTCGTCTGTTACATAGGGATTTCAGTTTTTTGAACTTATTTGAACTCCAGACTTTTTGTGTGTTCAAAATGCACCATTCAAATCCACATCATCTATTTTCAACCCTTTCTGACTTCATTTGTTATTTTTCATGAATTTACTGATTTTTGAGCTATATGACCCTGAAAATGAAAAGCACTACAAATGAAAAGCTCTACGAACGAACTATGCAAAGGTTGAAAGTTGGCATGGTATCATCATTTCACCCACATAGCACGTGCTAAAAAGCTGAGAGGGTTACGGCAAAAACTGGATGCACTTTGTGTACAAAACGGACAATCTCCTTCGAAGTACCAGGGTTTCATAAAGAAACTCGTGTGTTACAAAGGGATTTCATTTTTGTTAACTTATTTTAACTCCAGATTTTTGTGTGTTCAAAATGCACCATTCAAAGCCGCATCATCTATTTTCAACCCTTTTTGTCTTCATTTGTTATTTTTCATGCATTTACTGTTTTTTAGAGCTATATGACCCTGAAAATGAAAAGCACTACTAATGAATTCTGAAAAGGTTGAATGTTGGCATGGTATAATCATTGCACCCACATAGAATGTGCTAGAAAGTTGAGAGTGTTTCGGCAAAAACTGGATGCACTTCGTGTACAAAACTGACAATCTCTTTCGAAGTATCAGGGTTTGATGCGGAAGCTCGTCTGTTACATAGGGATTTCAGTTTTTTGAACTTATTTGAACTCCAGACTTTTTGTGTGTTCAAAATG
>NW_025226161.1:265992-267393 GCF_018294505.1 Triticum aestivum | reverse complement strand
TTTTTTTTAGCTATATGACCCTGAAAATGAAAACCTGTACAAATGAACTCTGAAAAGGTTGAAAGTTGGCATGGTATCATCATTTCACCCACATAGCACGTGCTAAAAAGTTGAGAGGGTTACGGCAAAAACTGGATGCACTTCGTGTACAAAACGGACAATCTCCTTCGAAGTACCAGGGTTTCATACAAAAACTCGTGTGTTACGAAGGGATTTCAATTTTTTAACTTATTTGAACTCCAGATTTTTGTGTGTTCAAAATGCACCATTCAAAGCCACATCATCTATTTTCAACCCTTTTTGTCTTCATTTGTTATTTTTCATGCATTTACTGTTTTTTTGAGCTATATGACCCTGAAAATGAAAAGCACTACAAATGAACTCTGAAAAGGTTGAAAGTTGGCATGGTATCTTCATTGCACCCACATAGAATGTGCTAAAAAGCTGATAGTGTTTCGGCAAAAACTGGATGCACTTCGAGTACAAAACGGACAATCTATTTTGAAGTATCTGGGTTTGATACAGAGTCTCGTCTGTTACAAACGGATTTCAAATTTTTGAACTTACTTGAACTCTATACTTTTTCTGTGTTTAAAATGCACCATTCAAAGCCACATCATCTATTTTCAACCCTTTTTGTCTTCATTTGTTATCTTTCATGCATTTGCAAAAAAAATTTGAGCTATATGTCCCTGAAAATGAAAAGCTTTACGAACAAACTATGCAAAGGTTGAAAGTTGGCATGGTATCATCATTTCACCCACATCGCACGTGCTAAAAAGCGCAGAGGGTTACGGCAAAAACTGGATGCACTTTGTGTACAAAACGGACAATCTCCTTCGAAGTACCAGGGTTTCATACAGAAACTCGTGTGTTACAAAGGGATTTCATTTTTGTTAACTTATTTTAACTCCAGATTTTTGTGTGTTCAAAATGCACCATTCAAAGCCACATCATCTATTTTCAACCCTTTTTGTCTTCATTTGTTATTTTTCATGCATTTACTGTTTTTTTTGAGCTATATGACCCTGAAAATGAAAAGCACTACTAATGAATTCTGAAAAGGTTGAAAGTTGGCATGGTATAATCATTGCACCCACATAGAATGTGCTAAAAAGGTGAGAGTGTTTCGGCAAAAACTGGATGCACTTCGTGTACAAAACTGACAATCTCTTTCGAAGTATCAGGGTTTGATACGGAAACTCGTCTGTTACATAGGGATTTCAGTTTTTTGAACTTATTTGAACTCCAGACTTTTTGTGTGTTCAAAATGCACCATTCAAAGCCACATCATCGATTTTCGACCCTTTTTGTCTTCATTTGTTATTTTTCATGCATTTACTGTTTTTTTGAGCTATATGACCCTGAATATGAAAAGCACTACAAATGAACTCTGAAAAG
>NW_025226161.1:265598-265982 GCF_018294505.1 Triticum aestivum | reverse complement strand
AAATGAAAAGCTCTACGAACGAACTATGCAAAGGTTGAAAGTTGGCATGGTATCATCATTTCACCCACATAGCACGTGCTAAAAAGCTGAGAGGGTTACGGCAAAAACTGGATGCACTTTGTGTACAAAACGGACAATCTCCTTCGAAGTACCAGGGTTTCATAAAGAAACTCGTGTGTTACAAAGGGATTTCATTTTTGTTAACTTATTTTAACTCCAGATTTTTGTGTGTTCAAAATGCACCATTCAAAGCCGCATCATCTATTTTCAACCCTTTTTGTCTTCATTTGTTATTTTTCATGCATTTACTGTTTTTTAGAGCTATATGACCCTGAAAATGAAAAGCACTACTAATGAATTCTGAAAAGGTTGAATGTTGGCATG
>NW_025226161.1:262900-265588 GCF_018294505.1 Triticum aestivum | reverse complement strand
TTTTTTTTAGCTATATGACCCTGAAAATGAAAACCTGTACAAATGAACTCTGAAAAGGTTGAAAGTTGGCATGGTATCATCATTTCACCCACATAGCACGTGCTAAAAAGTTGAGAGGGTTACGGCAAAAACTGGATGCACTTCGTGTACAAAACGGACAATCTCCTTCGAAGTACCAGGGTTTCATACAAAAACTCGTGTGTTACGAAGGGATTTCAATTTTTTAACTTATTTGAACTCCAGATTTTTGTGTGTTCAAAATGCACCATTCAAAGCCACATCATCTATTTTCAACCCTTTTTGTCTTCATTTGTTATTTTTCATGCATTTACTGTTTTTTTGAGCTATATGACCCTGAAAATGAAAAGCACTACAAATGAACTCTGAAAAGGTTGAAAGTTGGCATGGTATCTTCATTGCACCCACATAGAATGTGCTAAAAAGCTGATAGTGTTTCGGCAAAAACTGGATGCACTTCGAGTACAAAACGGACAATCTATTTTGAAGTATCTGGGTTTGATACAGAGTCTCGTCTGTTACAAACGGATTTCAAATTTTTGAACTTACTTGAACTCTATACTTTTTCTGTGTTTAAAATGCACCATTCAAAGCCACATCATCTATTTTCAACCCTTTTTGTCTTCATTTGTTATCTTTCATGCATTTGCAAAAAAAATTTGAGCTATATGTCCCTGAAAATGAAAAGCTTTACGAACAAACTATGCAAAGGTTGAAAGTTGGCATGGTATCATCATTTCACCCACATCGCACGTGCTAAAAAGCGCAGAGGGTTACGGCAAAAACTGGATGCACTTTGTGTACAAAACGGACAATCTCCTTCGAAGTACCAGGGTTTCATACAGAAACTCGTGTGTTACAAAGGGATTTCATTTTTGTTAACTTATTTTAACTCCAGATTTTTGTGTGTTCAAAATGCACCATTCAAAGCCACATCATCTATTTTCAACCCTTTTTGTCTTCATTTGTTATTTTTCATGCATTTACTGTTTTTTTTGAGCTATATGACCCTGAAAATGAAAAGCACTACAAATGAACTCTGAAATGGTTGAAAGTTGGCATGGTATCATCATTTCACCCACATAGAATCTGCTAAAAAGTTGATAGTGTTTCGGCAAAAACTGGATGCACTTCGTGTACAAAACAGACAATCTCTTTCGAAGTATGAGGGTTTGATACGGAAACTCGTCTCTTACAAACGGATTTCAATTTTTTGAACTTACTTGAACTCTAGAATTTTTGTGTGTTCGAAATGCACCATTCCAAGCCACATCATCAATTTTCAAACCTTGCTGACTTCATTTGTTATTTTTCATGCATTTACTGATTTTTTTTGAGCTATATGACCCTGAAAATGAAAACCTCTACAAATGAACTCTGAAAAGGTTGAAAGTTGGCATGGTATCATCATTTCACCCACATAGCACGTGCTAAAAAGTTGAGAGGGTTACGGCAAAAACAGGATGCACTTCGTGTACAAAACGGACAATCTCCTTCGAAGTACCAGGGTTTCATACAAAAACTCGTGTGTTACAAAGGGATTTCATTTTTTTAACTTATTTGAACTCCAGATTTTTGTGTGTTCAAAATGCACCATTCAAAGCCACATCATCTATTTTCAACCCTTTTTGTCTTCATTTGTTATTTTTCATGCATTTACTGTTTTTTTTTGAGCTATATGACCCTGAAAATGAAAAGCACTACAAATGAACTCTGAAAAGGTTGATAGTTTGCATGGTATCATCATTGCACCCACATAGAATGTTCTAAAAAGCTGAGAGGGTTTCGGCAAAAACTGGATGCACTTCGTGTGCAAAACGGGCAATCTCTTTCGAAGTATCTGGGTTTGATACAAAACCCGTGTGTTACAAACGGATTTCAATTTTTTGAACTTATTTGAACTCCAGACTTTTTGTGTGTTCAAAATGCACCATTCGAAGCCACATCATCAATTTTCAAACCGTTCTGACTTCATTTGTTACATGCATTTACTGATTTTTTTTAGCTATATGACCCTGAAAATGAAAAGCTCTACAAATGAACTCTGAAAAGGTTGAAAGTTGGCATGGTATCATCATTGCACCCACGTAGAATGTGCTAAAAAGCTGATAGTGTTTCGGCAAAAACTGGATGCACTTCATGTACAAAACGGACTATCTCCTTCGAAGTACCAGGGTTTCATACGGAAACTCATGTGTTACTAAGGGATTTCATTTTTTGAACTTATTTTAACTCCAGATTTTTGTGTGTTCAAAATGCACCATTCAAAGCCACATCATCTATTTTCAACCCTTTTGTCTTCATTTGTTATTTTTCATGCATTTACTGGTTTTTTTAGCTATATGACCCTGAAAATGAAAAGCACTACAAATGAACTCTGAAAAGGTTGAAAGTTTGCATGGTATCGTCATTGCACCCACATAGAATGTGCTAAAAAGCTGAGAGGGTTTCGGCAAAAACTGGATGCACTTCATGTGCAAAACGGGCAATCTCTTTCGAAGTATCTCGGTTTGATACAAAACTCGTGTGTTACAAACGGATTTCAATTTTTTGAACTTATTTGAACTCCAGACTTTTTGTGTGTTCAAAATGCACCATTCGAAGCCACATCATCAATTTTCAAACCGTTCTGACTTCATTTGTTATTTCTCATGCATTAACTGATTTTTT
>NW_025226161.1:261065-262890 GCF_018294505.1 Triticum aestivum | reverse complement strand
TTTTTTTTAGCTATATGACCCTGAAAATGAAAACCTGTACAAATGAACTCTGAAAAGGTTGAAAGTTGGCATGGTATCATCATTTCACCCACATAGCACGTGCTAAAAAGTTGAGAGGGTTACGGCAAAAACTGGATGCACTTCGTGTACAAAACGGACAATCTCCTTCGAAGTACCAGGGTTTCATACAAAAACTCGTGTGTTACGAAGGGATTTCAATTTTTTAACTTATTTGAACTCCAGATTTTTGTGTGTTCAAAATGCACCATTCAAAGCCACATCATCTATTTTCAACCCTTTTTGTCTTCATTTGTTATTTTTCATGCATTTACTGTTTTTTTGAGCTATATGACCCTGAAAATGAAAAGCACTACAAATGAACTCTGAAAAGGTTGAAAGTTGGCATGGTATCTTCATTGCACCCACATAGAATGTGCTAAAAAGCTGATAGTGTTTCGGCAAAAACTGGATGCACTTCGAGTACAAAACGGACAATCTATTTTGAAGTATCTGGGTTTGATACAGAGTCTCGTCTGTTACAAACGGATTTCAAATTTTTGAACTTACTTGAACTCTATACTTTTTCTGTGTTTAAAATGCACCATTCAAAGCCACATCATCTATTTTCAACCCTTTTTGTCTTCATTTGTTATCTTTCATGCATTTGCAAAAAAAATTTGAGCTATATGTCCCTGAAAATGAAAAGCTTTACGAACAAACTATGCAAAGGTTGAAAGTTGGCATGGTATCATCATTTCACCCACATCGCACGTGCTAAAAAGCGCAGAGGGTTACGGCAAAAACTGGATGCACTTTGTGTACAAAACGGACAATCTCCTTCGAAGTACCAGGGTTTCATACAGAAACTCGTGTGTTACAAAGGGATTTCATTTTTGTTAACTTATTTTAACTCCAGATTTTTGTGTGTTCAAAATGCACCATTCAAAGCCACATCATCTATTTTCAACCCTTTTTGTCTTCATTTGTTATTTTTCATGCATTTACTGTTTTTTTGAGCTATATGACCCTGAAAATGAAAAGCACTACTAATGAACTCTGAAAAGGTTGAAAGTTGGCATGGTATAATCATTGCACCCACATAGAATGTGCTAAAAAGTTGAGAGTATTTCGGCAAAAACTGGATGCACTTCGTGTACAAAACTGACAATCTCTTTCGAAGTATCAGGGTTTGATACGGAAACTCGTCTGTTACATAGGGATTTCAGTTTTTTGAACTTATTTGAACTCCAGACTTTTTGTTTGTTCAATGTAACACCCTGAGAATCATGCTACAGTAACCCCCTGTGATTAAGCTAATCATATTGCTAAACAGGGCTAGATCACATTTGAACCACACCCTTGTCAAACTCCTAGTTCAAACTTCAATTAAATTTAAAAGTGGAAAATGAAAGTTTTCAAAAATTCAAACAAAAATGTTCAGTGGGTTCTAAATAATACACTGGTAATTATGGTGGAGAAATCACATTTTTATAAAATGTCTAAATACTTTTAAATGAAATAAAACAAAAAAGGAAATAAACAAATAAGAGAAAACAGAAAACAAAACAGTCAAAAGAAAAAAAGGAGCAGGCCTCCCCCCCACTGGACCCGCGGCCCAAACCCCCCCGGCCCAAGCTGGGCCGCCACCCGCGCCCCGGCCCAGCCCACCTTCCCCCGCGTCCCCTTCCTGTTCCCCCGACCGGGTCGGAACAGGGGAGCGTCGCCGCCGAACCCCCTCGCCGGCGGTGAACCCCGCGAGAGGATAAGGGCGCCAGCGGCCCCCCGCTCCCTCGGGCCTCTCTCCCACTCGCCCCCGCTCTCCCTC